>NW_026896855.1:0-25523 GCF_033153095.1 Gastrolobium bilobum | reverse complement strand
ACTCAGACATGACTAAGGAATAAATAAGAGAAGAAGAAGCAAACTTCATTTCCATGTTGAAAGTCTTCAATCTCCAAACTATCTAATACAAAAACTAAAAGAATTTAGAGAGAAGTCAGACTAAGTTTAAGAGAGAGAGAGAGTTCAGATCCCCCTAGCTCTTTCCTCTAAGTGTCAAGGCTTTGCCTTATATAGTGTTACAATTAAAAACAGAAAACTGATGTGGGCGCTAAAACGTCCATAAGTGGCCGTTTTAGCGTCCATGCTTTACGTATGCTCAACTGCTTTTAACTGATTTCAACGCTAAAACATTAAGGAATGACCGTTTTAGCGTCCAAACTTGGTGAATGCTCAACTAACTTTAACTGACTCCAACGCTAAAACGTTTGATTTGGACGTTTTAGCGGTGAAGACCAGAATCTTTTTCCACTTTAGGGCGCTAAAACGCATATTGCAGGCCGTTTTAGCGTCCAAGACCAGCAATTTTCCATCTTCTTAGTGTAGCAGCGCGCTAAAACGCTCTGTGTGGACGTTTTAGCGCTCATCATCAGCAAGTTTTGGCCTCTTCCTGTAACTGTTTTTCATCATTTAATCACACAATTTGATCCTAAATCCTGCTAAAAACCATGATGAACTAAGGATTCATCATCCGTTAGGATGAAACAACATGTCCATTAGGATGAAACAACACATCGTTTAGGATGAAAAGATACATCAGTTTGTCGACGAAAAGGCATACCTTTTCACTACCAAACTTCTTATTCATAACCAATAGATTGTCTATACAATTTATATATATATATATATATATATATATATATATATATATATAAATTCCAACATAATTTAAAGAGAAGAAAATAAATAAAAAAATGGATTTGAAAAATTTCTTAATAAGATTGAAGTTTAATTGCGCTGTTTGTGTTACTTTATTTAGGGAATAGGAGAGATGCTAGACTACTGTTCTGTTGATCGAAGATCAGAGTCAGATCCTCAGAGCACCTAATGTTGTGATTTGACAAGAGAGCTTTATTGGTTATTAATTGCACACTTCTTCTTTTTTTTGCTTCCTTGCTTCTCTCCTGAGCTCCTACCTTTCTCTCTCTCTCTCTACGTGTCTCTCTCTTTCACTTTCTCAAAATCTTGGCTTCTTAGGGAATTTTGAAGCTTTTTTTGTTTCCAAAAAATGATAGTGTTATTATATTAAAACTATCTAGCTGTGCTGTGTAGCACTGTATCATTCATTCACCTATTCTGCAGTCTATAATCCTTGTATCTTTTCCCCCAAAGAGAGTCCTTGCTACTGATATCGATGTATTCTCTTGTTTACTCGTACATATATGTTTTCATTGTTTAATTTTAATTTTCACTGGCATCTAGCTTAAACGTAAAAAATGTAATTTAATTGGGCGGGATTTAATTTAATTACACTCACTCATTCCTCTCTTTCTTCTCCCTCTCTCTCTTCTCCACCAAAGAAAAACCCTAAGCCCCCTCTTCTCTTCTCTTCTCACCCTTCAATCAAATCACAAAAATGGTTGGTTACCTTTTCTTTTCGTTATCTTCTCTTCCTTCTAAACAAACGATTCATTGAATCTGACTTGAATGAATGTTCTTCTTCAAGTTTTCTTTCTTTCTTTCAATCAAATCACAAAAATGGTGGTTACCTTTGGCCGATGCTCAGCTCAACTCACAATAACAATACTGTTGAAGATCTTGTTCAACAAGATAAGCTACCAACTACAAGCAGCAACTCAACTCACAGGAAAGGAACTTTCTTTCGCCTCTGCTTTCATTTCATTTCATTGGTTCTTCCATTTATTTTAAGTGTGTTATTGCGTTTTTTTTCTTTCTTTTTTTTGTTTCAGCGACCATAAAACATGTATTTCTTTTTGTATTTGTAGCTCAGCTCAAAAAAGACACTGAACAGAGGCATTTCTGAGCTAGTCCTCTTGATGGCCCCCGACACTGAGCCTCTTGAGTTGAGATTCTTCTCAATAATCTTCCTTTACTTGCTGCTGAATGCTGAGGATAAGGTAACTTCCCCTCCATACCATGCCATACCTTTATTTTTTCTTAAATCCTCATTATTAATACTGTACGTGTCATGTATGTATATTTGTTTGTGCTCTATGATGGTTCATTCATTGTATTTGTCTGTATTATTACTTTTGTTTGTAGTGTTAAGTTTCTTATATATAACTGAATGAATCTTAGAAGCTCTGTTTCGGTTCACTCAGTATTATTACTTTTTGCCTCTGCTTTTAAAAACATGCATGTATATAAGAGGAGGTTAATTAATAGTTGTTTAAGTTTAGTGTGTGATTAATTTAAAGAGAATAAAATAAATAAATAAATGAATTTGAAAATTTTTTTAATAAGATTGAAGTTTAATTGCGCTGTTTGTGTTACTTTATTTGGGGAATATGAGAGATGCTAGACTACTGTTCTGTTGATCAGAGATCAGAGTCAGAGTCAGATCCTCAGAGCACCTAATTTGTGATTTGACAAGAGAGCTTTATTTGGTTCCTTGCATCTCTCCTGATCTTTTCCACTTCCTACCTTTCTATACGTGTCTCTCTCTTTCACCTTTCTCAAAAACTTGGCTTCTTATGGAATTTTGAATCTTTTTTCTTTCCAAAAATAATAGTGTGATATTATCAAATTATTAATAAAGATTGAAGATGAAGAATATTATTATTATTTTTTTTAAATTCTAAACATATTAAATAGTATATCATTTTTTTTTTAATTTTAAACAATTGTAGTTAAAATCCCTGCTGCTATGACTCCATTGATTATTATATTAAAACTATCTAGCTGTGCTGTGTAGCCATGTATCATTCATTCACCTATTCTGTAGTTTATAATCTCTGGTGTCATGCATAGTCTTTCGCTTTTTCCCTACAGAGAGAGTCCCTTGCTCCTGATATCGATGTATTCTCTTGTTTATAAGGATGGTAGTCTGAGATTAAAGTTTATTTGGGGAATAAGAGAGAGATACTACTGTTCTGTTGATCAGAGATCAGAGCCATTAATTGCTTTTGTCAGTCCTCATTTCACCTAATGTGAAAGTTGTGATTTGACAAGAGAGCTTGCTTTTATTTTTTTGCGTCCACTCTTCTCTCTTGAGCTTTTCCGCTTCCTACCTTTCTATCTCTACGTGTCTCTCTCTTTCACCTTTCTCAAAAACTTATTGCTGCGATCTGTCCATTCTCTCTCACTTTACATTATCTTTGGACTCTCATTTCACTTCCATAGATCCATTGTCTTCAGTTCACCGAAACCGCCACCACCTACCCCATTATATTACAGATCAGAACCACTCTCTTCTTTGCATGTGCACCCAACAAACAACTAGTGTTTTTTTACATGATAATGATGAGGCGTTTCAAAATAGTGTTTATGTTATTGTTTTCTCAAAACATTTCCAGAGAAAATAGTAAACACTATTTTCTCTGGAAATGTTTTAAGGAGGTAATAATGGAGCGGAGCAGAACCAAATATACCAAGGCCCTGCCAGTGTTCTGTGGTGTAGATCCCTCAGAAGTATTTCATCAAACAACTGAAGTAGTCACCTCTCTGGTAAGTAAGTACCTCTTCTTCATTCTGTATTATGTTGTGATTGTGGGGACACAACCAATAGAACTCTAAGATTGTCTTCTCTCAATCTTCTTTGCATTTCTGTTTTTTTTTTGGGGGGGGGGGGTAAATAATGTTCATTGCATTTTAATCCTCGTTTAAGCGTCTGTTGAATTTTTTCTAAATGGTGGTATCAATAACCAAAGTTTCTTTAAAGTCATCTAGATTAAGGTCTTTGTAAATGCTTCTTCTCAAGCTTTCTTCTGTTACTCTTGTTTAAAAGATGTTAGCATTTAGTAAAGCCAATTTTTTAATAAATATTATTATGATTATATTTATTTTAGTGTGAATCGCGGGTTTTTTTTATTAAATTAATCAAAGTAATTAGTCAAACTATAATGAATTATATATATATATATATTGTCCATCCACACATATATTTTTTAATATGTATATACATTAGCTAATATAAATTAGTAAATATAATAAATTTTAAGAGTAGCTAAATTAGAACTTCAGAGGGACGGAAATAACTTACGAGTTAAGAGTAAAGAGAATACAACGGTCATCATAGTTTTGCCGCCAAAAAATATAAATTAAAAATTTTCTTTCTCTCTTTTCACTCTTCTTAAGGTTTTCTTAGGGTTTCTTTCTCTGTTTTCACTCCTTCTTAAAGTTTTCTTGGTTTCTTTGGGTTTCCTAGTTTCTTTCTCTTGTTCTTGCTTGTTTCTTTCTCTTGTTCTTGGATTGTTTTATCAAGACAATGGAATTGGTGAATATGGGAGATGGGATGCAAGTAGATGATGACCCAACCAGCCTGTATTGTTTGGCAACACTCCTACAAAGGTGTCAATACCTAGGTATGTTACTTCTGCCCTTTCTTTTCTTCTCTTTTCTTTTCTTTTTTTCTTAAAAATGTTTGATTATGTGCTGATATTTCTTGCTTGAAAAGATTGAGTACATGGGTTTCTTGCTGATATTCGACTGTGTTCTTTTTTCTTTTCTTTTTTCTTTTCTTGAAAATACAGTATGTTTCTTTTTTTTTCTTGAAAATAGAAGATTGAGGGTGTGGCTTGTCAACAGTTGCTTGTCAATACCATATGAAATATATGTTTCTTTCTTTCTTTTTCTTTATTATTCTGGCAATATTGAGGGTGTGGCTTTTCCATTATGTTCTTGCTTTTCTTTTCTTTTGATTTCGTTTTTCTTTCCTTTTTTCTTTTCTTGAAAATACAGTATGTTTCTTTTTTTTTCTTGAAAATAGAAGATTGAGGGTGTGGCTTGTCAACAGTTGCTTGTCAATACCATACAAAATATATATGTTTCTTTCTTTCTTTTTCTTTATTATTCTGGCAATATTGAGGGTGTGGCTTTTCCATTATGTTCTTGCTTTTCTTTTCTTTTGATTTCGTTTCTTTTTTTTTCTTGATAACTGTGGATGTTGGATTGTATGCTTTTGTTTCTGTCTGCCCAGACATCATATTCTTGTTGATATTCGACTGTGTTCTTTTTTCTTTTCTTTTTTCTTTTCTTGAAAATACAGTATG
Organism: Gastrolobium bilobum; assembly: GCF_033153095.1. Lineage (NCBI taxonomy): Eukaryota > Viridiplantae > Streptophyta > Magnoliopsida > Fabales > Fabaceae > Gastrolobium > Gastrolobium bilobum. The sequence continues at coordinate 20,394 of NW_026896855.1, read as the reverse complement.
TTTCTTTTTTTTTCTTGAAAATAGAAGATTGAGGGTGTGGCTTGTCAACAGTTGCTTGTCAATACCATACGAAATATATATGTTTCTTTCTTTCTTTTTCTTTATTATTCTGGCAATATTGAGGGTGTGGCTTTTCCATTATGTTCTTGCTTTTCTTTTCATTTGATTTCGTTTTTCTTTTCTTTTTTCTTTTCTTGAAAATACAGTATGTTTCTTTTTTTTTCTTGAAAATAGAAGATTGAGGGTGTGGCTTGTCAACAGTTGCTTGTCAATACCATATGAAATATATGTTTCTTTCTTTCTTTTTCTTTATTATTCTGGCAATATTGAGGGTGTGGCTTTTCCATTATGTTCTTGCTTTTCTTTTCTTTTGATTTCGTTTCTTTTTTTTTCTTGATAACTGTGGATGTTCGATTGTATGCTTTTGTTTCTGTCTGCCCAGACATCATATTACTGGACTATTAACTGGTTTTTTTGTTTTTTAATTTTGTAAATTTGATTTTGTCTAGTTGAGTTTGTTAATTTTTTCAGTTGGTGTTTTATTTAACAAAACTAACATTGGATATATTTAGATATGTGGGTTTTCTATTTTATTTATTTTTTAAATATCTATGGTTTCGATTGGAATGATAACATGTTGGTTTTTCATCATGTTGAAGATGATGAAAAAGCTGTGAAGATGGAAGAGGGTGAAAATGAGGATGAAGCTGAGATGATGGAAGAAGATGAGGATGAATATGGGAGATGGGATGCAATGGGAGATGGGATGCAAGTAGAAGAGGATGAAGCTGAGAAGATGGAAGAGGATGAAGATGAGGATGAAGCTGAGATGATGGAAGAAGATGAGGATGAATATGGGAGATGGGATGCAAGTAGAAGAGGATGAAGATGAGGATGAAGCTGAGAAGATGGAAGAGGATGAGGATGAGGATGAAGCTGAGATGATGGAAGAAGATGAGGATGAATATGGGAGATGGGATGCAATGGGAGATGGGATGCAAGTAGATGAGGATGAAGATGAGAAGATGGAAGAGGATGAAGATGAGGATGAAGCTGAGATGATGGAAGAAGATGAGGATGAATATGGGAGATGGGATGCAATAGGAGATGGGATGCAATGGGAGATGATGACCCAACCATGCTGTATTGTTTGGCAACACTCCTACAAAGGTGTCATTACCTAGGTATGGTACTTCTGCCCTTTCTTTTCTTTTCTTTTCTTTTCTTTTTTTCTTGAAAATGTTTGATTATATGCTGATATTTCTTGCTTGAAAAGATTGAGTATGTGGGTTTCTTGCTGATATTCGACTGTGTTCTTTCCTTTCCTTTTTTTTTCTTGAAAATAGAGATTGAGGGTGTGGCTTGTCTTTTGTCAATACCATAAGAAATATATGTTTCTTTCTTTCTTTTTCTTTATTACTCTGGCAATATTGAGGGTGTGGCTTTTCCATTATGTTCTTTCTTTTCTTTTCTTTCGATTTCGTTTCTTTTTTTTCTTGATAATACAGTGGATGTTCGATTGTGTGCTTTTGTTTCTGTCTGCCCAGACATCTTATTACTGGACTATTAACTGGTTTTTTTGTTTTTTGATTTTGTCTAGTTGAGTTTGTTAGTTTTTTCAGTTGGTGTTTTATTTAACAAAACTAACATTGGATATATTTAGATATGTGGGTTTTCCATTTTATTTATTTTTTAAAAATTAATGGTTCTTTCTTTCTTTCTTTTGTTTTTTTTTTCGCAATATTTAGATGTTGGTTTCGATTGGAATGATAACATGTTGGTTTTTCATCATGTTGAAGATGATGAAAAAGCTGAAAAGATGGAAGATGATGAGGATGAAGCTGAGGAGATGGAAGAAGATGTAGATGATGAAAAAGCTGAGAAGATGAAGAAAGAAGATGAGGATGAAGCTGAGAAGATGGAAGAAGATGAAGATGAGGATGAAGCTGAGAAGATGGAAGAAGATGAGGATAAAGATGATGAAAAAGCTGAGAAGATGGAAGAAGATGAGGATGAAGTTCATGTAGAACTTGAGAAAGGTCTTAACCAAGAGGACCGATCAACCCAAAGTAGTTGTTATCTTAATTGTTATTGACTTGGGTGTTGACAGTAAGTTATTCACTCTTTCTCTACAATGCAAAGTAGTTGTTATCTTAATTGTTATTAATTGCTACAATTGGTCAATCAATTGATGTTTCTGCTTTATTTTAGCAATACTTTTATTATATTTTTGTGTAGAAATAGCAATCAAATCCTAATAATATTACAATGTGTAAACTAGTTCCATCACCTCTCTTTGCAAACTTTATTTCCACAAGTGTCTTCACATCCACTGCCCAGAATCCAACCATAATTCTTCGAACATCTGTCTCAGCCCCACTTGGATATATAATTTCTGTCATAATATTGGAATCTGCACCAAAATAAAAAATGGCTTCTCCGTTGTTAATACCAGTGTGCATTTCCAAATAACAAACAAATCCACTGCCCATGTATTCCTCTATTTCAGTAATCCTTTCCTTGGAGTAAGCTAATATACTTATTTGGCATCTCTCGAAAACTGAACAAATCAAAATTCAAATTTTCCTTAATTCGATCATGATTAATTTGGTCTCATGAGAGCTGGAAGCTGCCCAATTGGTCCCAACTGTGTCTTCCATTCGCTGCCAAAAATGGAACAATGATGCCTTTTTCCATTCCTGTGAAAACTCTGGGTTTTTTTTTTCTATTGCAAAAGTATATGTTTGCTGTATTTTTCCAATTGCTGTATTTTTTTGTTCAACATTATTTTGAATGCTTTCTCAAATACTCTTCCTAATCTGTAGTGCACTGGAGTTGATGTCATGGCATTATTGTTAATGAAGTCTGACACATTTGTATGTTCTTTTGATTGCAGAGGTTGTACCTAGAAAAATTCTTCAATTGATGAAGGCTGAGAAGCATCTTACTAGGGCGCATGTGGCCAGCCATCTGCAGGTATTTTTTTCTTTTCCTTTCTGCTTTAATTTCATAAAACCATAGTTTTTCATTTATAGAACTTTATTTGTTTTTTTAATCGCTGCAGAAATAAAGACTTCGACTGAAAAGAATCAGGTCTAAGGCAACCCAGCAAGTCAGTCCTTTTAAATATCCTCTTCATCTGGTGAGATGATTAGTCCTAGGCAAACAAGTAATATTGTTCCATTTCAGGGGTTGGCTGACCAAAGCCAGGATGGCAGTTATGCTTCACATCTTACCAATTTAAGCTCAATAGGCTCAATCTTAAATGAAGACTTGGACTTGGACTTTGATTCTGACTTTGATCTTTATGATCCTACACAGATGATTGACTCGGATTATTACACAAATGATTGACTCGGATTATTTGTTGTCTATGTAGTTGATAACACCAATTATTTGTTGTCTATGTAGTTGTAAATGGGATTCAAATTTAATTCTTTGGCTTCCTAGATTTGTTCTCTACTGAGATTGACCTCCATTCATTTGTATTTTCTTTGAGTTTGTATAACCAACAAGTCACGTAACCATGCATTCTTTCTATTTTTATACTTTTTTTTCACTATTGTTCTTGTTTGGTTAATAATTAGTCTGATCAACATCGACATTTTTTGTGAATGATTGAACAAGATTATTTGTAAAGACTGATGAGTCTAATGTGGATGGAAAATTTAGCTTTCTAAAATTTTTGTGAATGATACCGAAGTGTCAATTACAAGTATAAATGTCCATAGATTATTCAATATGTTAATGTTTTTTAGTTGTATAAGAGGAGTAGATAACTCTTTGGATCATATAGCCTCAAATTATGATTGAGCAGGGTTACATAAAAGGGACAAGAGTAAAGGGGGTAAAATTGTTCTATTTACATGTTTCAGCAAGTGCTTACAGTGGTACTTACATGTAATTGACCTATGAAGGAGCATCAACATGAATCAAACTCACGACGATTTAGTAAAAATTATCAACAAGAGTTGTTATATTTTTTGAAAAGGAGTAATTATTCTACCTAATTGATAAAAACATATATGACGTAAGAAGATGACAAATATATATGATACATGGACATGTATAGAGATGACACTAGTCCACTACCATATTCTGAAACAGAAATGTCTTAATAATATATATATATATATATATATATATATATATATATGAAAGGTGGAGAAAATTCTAGATATTTGTGCTCGCTTATAGATCTAGATTACTGAATAACTGTTGTTTTAAATCCATGATCTGTTTGGTGGAAAAAGAGAAAATTTATTTATTTTATCATAAGCATTTCTTCAAAATTATAAGGTTGTCTATTTATTTTTTTAGTCCTCTTTTTTAAATTTTAAAGGGAAAATATTTAGTTACAAAAAAAAGGAAAATATTTTTTATTTTAAAGGACATGATTTTATATTATTCTAAATAAAATTATATCGTTTTAATATATATTTAATGATTTTTAATATTTTCTTTCCTCTGTATAATTAGAAGCAGAGAGACCTAAAATAAAAGTCATCTAATTTAAAATGACAATTAATTGTTTACAAAAAAAAATGACAATTAATTTTTCCAATTTAAAATGTGTAAATTTTATAAAAGGGTATGAGACACCGTGTAGGTGTGCATTTAAAACTCAGCAATACTTGTATTTTAGGAAAAAAAGGAAAAGAAGAAAGTTCACTTCAATTATGCATGTGTACGAGGTTAGCTGTGTATACTATGTAGGTTATTTGACCATTTTTGGGCTTTATCATGTGTATTTTCAGAGATGATCTTCAAGGTAAATTATCTCGAATCCAGTACTTGATTCTTGAAAGGTAAAAATGATTGAAATTATTAGGTGTGGTGGGACTTATGCTATCCGCTAGGGGTGATAATAAGGCCAAGGGCCTATCAGGGGCCTTAGGCCCGACCCGTTTCGGCTCGGCTCGTTTTTTTTATTATTAAGCCCAAACTTATACTCATGCAAAAGCTTTTTTATTTAAAAGGCCTCAGGCTTTCATAGCCAAGCCCGGCCTTGAAGCCTTGGAGGCTGGCCCGTATACATTAAATTTATTTATTTTTTATATTTTTATATTAATCATTTCAACATACTTTTCTCAGTTTTCTGTCTCTGCTCTATCTCTTCTCCCCGATCTAAGTCATGTTCATTATCTATTTTTATAAGCCATGCGGATTCCACGGCTTATAATGATGCTTATGGCGGCGACCGTGGAAGAAAAATTAATGTAAAATGTGGAAGAAAATTTATTGGTGGGGTTCAAATCTAGTGTAAAAAATCTAGAATATTAAGAAATGTGGAAGAAAATTTAATGTAAAAAATCTAGAATGTGGAAGAAAATTAAGGAAAACCAACGTAAAATAAAGTAAAGGTGATGTTGTTATTTTGATTTTTTAATATTAATGTTTTTTTATTATAAAAGAAACAACTTTTATTTTCTTACCAAAAATACATATCAGTAACAGGTAACAGGCTTGAGACAGGCTTTTATTTTTTGTAAACGAACCGGGCCACAGGCTAATATTATATTCGTAACAGGTAACAGGCTAAGGCCAGTCTGACACGTTTAAATACAGGCTTGGCCCGTTAAGATCAAAGCTCGGCTCGGCTCGGCCCGTTAACACCCCTACTATCTGCCACATGATCTTTTTCATTTTTGGTGTTTATTTTTCAAACGTCCTTTTATTTTTCCATTTGGATGGTTTATATTTCTATCTAAGTTTTGAATTTCAATGATGCAGATTCTGCAAAGGACAAAGATATTTTCTGAATTCACTGTCCCCATCCTTTACTTTCACCTCAACTTCATCAAGCACTTTCATAACTCATAGCTATATGTTGAATTGCGAATTGGGTCAACCACATTCCGCTATGGTGGGATGATAGAAAATAATGACAAAGGAAAGAAGCTAGACGAAAATTGCTAATGAAATCAACAGCTAAATAAAATAAAGGCAATAATGGTGAATCTCATACCATTGAAAAGAAGCCTAAAGCTATTTTGTTGGTTATTACTCTAAAGTAGCAAATGCATAATTAATGTAACGAATTTATGTTAAAGTGAGGAATAACAAAGTGGCAATAGTTTTCCTAGTTTCTCATGTTGCAGAAGAAATTATTCCTCTTCTGCATACCCATTTATTGAAAAGAAGTTTTTGTATATTGATTTTGAATAAATTACATGAGTGAGTATTTATACAAGAAAGAATCGCTAAGAATGACTAAGCGATGACTAATCAATCCTATCACAATCCTAATCACAATCAATTCTAATCAATCACAATTAATCCTAATCAATCATAATCAATCCTAATCAATCATAATCAATCCTAATTAATAGGAAATAAAAACGGAAACATGTTTGAATTCTAATTTTCTACACTCCCCCTCAAGTTGGGAGGTAAATATTGATCATTCCCAACTTGCCAATCAAGTCTTCGAATGCTGGACGGTGTAGGCCCTTGGTAAGGACATCTGCCGTTTGCTTTTTGGTTGGAACATATATCAAATGCACACTTCCATCATCTAATTTTTCTTTGATGAAGTGACGATCAACTTCCACGTGCTTTGTTCGATCATGATGCACAGGATTTTGAGCAATGCTAACAGCTGCCTTGTTGTCACAATATAGTTTTATTGGTAGGGAATATGAAATCTTCAACTCTTGAAGAAGTCTTCTTAACCAGATTCCTTCACAAACTCCATGAGCTAAAGCTCGAAATTCTGCTTCAGCACTACTTCTTGCAACCACTGTTTGCTTTTTGCTTCTCCAAGTAACAAGATTTCCCCACACATAGGTGCAATAGCCTGAGGTAGATCTTCTGTCTACTGATGAGCCTGCCCAATCTGCATCAGTGTAGATTTCAATTGTCCTTTTATACCCCTTTTTAAAGAATAATCCTCTTCCTGGAGTATTCTTGAGGTATCTAAGCACCCTATAGACTGCACTAAGATGCTTCTCCTTGGGTGAGTGCATGAATTGACTAATCATACTCACCGCAAAGGCAATGTCAGGACGCGTATGAGATAAGTAGATTAGTTTACCAACCAATCGCTGATATTGTTCTTTATCCACCTCATTCCCATCTTCAATACCTAACTTGGTATTAGGTTCCACAGGTGTCTCAGCAGGTTTACACCCTAACATTCCTGTTTCCAACAAAAGATCTAGAACATATTTCTTTTGTGTTAGAGTGATGCCTGTTTTGCTCCTAGCAACTTCCATACCAAGGAAATATTTGAGAGTGCCAAGGTCTTTGAGTTCAAATTGAGCTGCTAGAAATTTCTTCAAGGTGTTCAATTCCTCAATATCATCACCTGTAAGAATTATATCATCTACATATACAATAAGAATAGCAATTTTACCATCCTTAGAGTGTTTGTGGAAGAGAGTATGATCAGTCTGTGCTTGAATGAAGCCTCTTCTTTTGACTGCTTGTGTGAATTTGTCGAACCATTCTCTGGGAGACTGTTTCAATCCATATAGAGACTTTTTTAGTTTACACACTGATTCATTTCCCCTTTCAAAACCAGGTGGAGGATCCATATAGACTTCTTCATGTAAGTCACCATTTAGGAATGCATTCTTCACATCTAACTGTTGCAGAGGCCAATCTAGATTGGCAGCAAGAGATAAGAGAACTCGGATGGTATTGACTTTAGCAACCGGAGCAAAAGTCTCATGATAATCTATCCCATGAGTCTGAGTGAAACCCTTTGCAACCAATCTTGCCTTGTATCTGTTGATGCTATTATCTGCATTGAATTTTATTGTAAACACCCATTTGCATCCTACTGCCTTTTTTCCTTTGGGTAGGGTCACTATCTCCCAAGTTCCATTTCTTTCTAAAGCATTCATTTCTTCAAAGACAGCATCCCTCCATTTTTTATCATTGAGAGCCTCATGTATATTTCTCGGTATCTTTGTACTATCCAACATAGTATTGAAAGCACGAAACCCTGGGGACAACTTTCCATATGAAATATGATTAGAAATAGGATGAGTAGTACAAGATCGAGTACCTTTTCTAAGAGCAATGGGCAAGTGTAGATCATTTTCACCATGACACTCAAGTATTGGGGTGCTGGAACTAGAACATGGTTCAGAATCCTGGCAGTGTAGAGGCTCTGGGTTATTCACACTTTGAGGAGGCTTTCGCCTGCTATAAACTTGTCCCCATGTTGAGGAGGCTCCTGATGGTGAGGATTCTGTAGCTCCCCCTGTTTCCAAAAGTAGAGGTAATACTGTGGCATTAATAGGTTCCCATGACTGATCTTCATCTACTCCTATAGACTCCCCCTGAAGAGAAGTCGAGGGAAAGAAAGGGTCATTCTTAGAAAAAGTGACATCCATAGAGACAAAGACCTTACGAAGAGAGGGTGAATAACACTTATAGCCACGTTGAGTAGGAGAATAACCAATAAAGACACACTGGAGAGACTTAGGATCAAGCTTAGACCGTTGATGGGAGGGAATATGGACAAATACAACACAACCAAATAACTTGAGAGGTAAGGAGGAGACACCTCGGAAGGAAGGGAAGATACGAACAAGACTAGAAAGAGGAGACTGAAATTTCAGAATGCGAGATGGCATTCGATTTATCAGATACGAGGCAGTGAGAACTGCCTCTCCCCAAAGATATTTAGGAACACTCGTGGTAAACATAAGAGCCCGAGCAACTTCAAGGAGATGTCGGTTTTTTCTTTCCGCAACTCCGTTTTGTTGGGGTGTGTCAGGACACGAGCTTTGGTGAAGGATGCCATGTTGGGAAAGATATTCTCCAAGAATAGAGTTAAAATACTCTTTGCCATTATCTGTACGAAGAATTTGTATAGCAACTTGGAATTGGGTTTGAACCATGGCATGAAATTTTTTAAACACGGATGCAGCATCGGACTTATCCTTTAGAAGATACACCCAACAAACTCGAGAATGGTCATCAATGAAGGTAATGAACCATCGAGTACCTGAAATATTTTTAACACGGGCTGGACCCCATATGTCGCTATGAATTAAGGAAAATGGGGAAGAGTCATGGTGAACTTTAGAAGGATAATGAGCACGAGTATGCTTGGCAAGTTGACAAATATCACAAGAAAACAAACTTGGACTTTTATTAATAAATAAGTTTGGCAACAACTTCTGAAGATAAATAAAATTTGGATGGCCTAGCCTACGATGCCACAGCATAACATCATTACATGAATCAAAAGGAAACATAGAGTTTTTTTCTACGAAAACAGCTTCATGAGTCACATCCTCCTCAAAGTAGTAAAGTCCACCATCCTCTCTAGCACTGCCAATCATCCTCTCCGAGTCCTGTTCCTGAAAAACACAACCATGTGGAAAGAATTTAGCAAAGCAATGCAACTCAGAGGTGAGCTTGCTAATGGAAATGAGATTACAAGTCAGAGAAGGAACATAAAGAACTGATGTCAAAGTAATCAGCTCAGAAAGTTTAATGGTTCCGTGTCCCGCAATCTGGGAAAAACTGCCATCGGCGATCTTGACCCGAGAAGGTTCAGAATATGGAGTGTATGAACAAAACAAGCCAAGATTACCTGTCATATGATCAGAGGCTCCAGAATCAAGGATCCAATGATTTTGACTATCAACATGGAAAGTTGTACCTTGCTGGACCACATGACTAGTGGCCTTAGGAGGTTGCTCGTGGTAATAAAAAGAGTGTTTTGAGGAAGCCATGAATAAAAAGAGAAGGGTTGACCGTTGATGAAAAATCAAGTTTTGTAAACTTTTGATCTGACCTCTGGAACAGGAAGGGGAGAAGCCGGCGAGAAGGTCTGTGCAAGTCGCGACGGAAAAAAAACGTCTGGAAGGCGGCGCGTGGTGGCGCGTGCAGCGGCTGACGGCGATGGGTCCAGCGGCGGTCGACTCGTCGGATCCTTCTGAGTCGAATGGTCACCTCACTTTTTTGATCGGAGGTCAGTAAACTAGGTTTCTGTGTTGGACAGATTCAAGGCGGTGTTTAGGAGGTGTTTGACGGTGATGGAAGTGTTTGGACGGTTATTTCAGATTTGAATTAGGGTAGGAACGAACCCGCTCTGATACCATATTGAAAAGAAGTTTTTGTATATTGATTTTGAATAAATTACATGAGTGAGTATTTATACAAGAAAGAATCGCTAAGAATGACTAAGCGATGACTAATCAATCCTATCACAATCCTAATCACAATCAATTCTAATCAATCACAATTAATCCTAATCAATCATAATCAATCCTAATCAATCATAATCAATCCTAATTAATAGGAAATAAAAACGGAAACATGTTTGAATTCTAATTTTCTACACCATTAAATATGTGGGACTCATTATATTAAAGAAAAAAGATGGATGGGACATTTTTATGAGTCTGTAATAGGGGAATAGTTTCTCCGGAGAAATCAATTTCCATTCAATTGTATGACAACATGGTTTATTTTATCTCATTGATTGCTTGTCTTGGAGGATTACGTAAAGATTTTTTGTTCTTTCCATTATAGTTGATTATATAGTGTAGAAGTTGGGAGCGGTAGATGGATCAGGGATGGAAATTTCAGATAAGGTTTTGGTGATGCCTGTTTGCTACTGTCACAATTTTAATTAATGACAAATGATTGACTTATATGAAATTTTGGCTCGTGGACAGGCCCTATCTCGTGGGATTATATAAGTTTTTGGCTCATGCAGGCTTTTTTATTTGTAGTATTTTTTGCCTTAACTCGTGCGAGCTAGGGCCTAACAGGAAGAGATAGCCTGTTTAGATGACTCTACTTTATATGTAAATTTAGGGGTGACAATATGGGTTGAGCACGACGGCAGTGGCGGAGCCAGCATGACATGTTAGCAAGTGCCAAAAAATTCAGCTAGTGCCCAAATAGCTACGGTTCTTTGGCTACGACCAAAACGTGGCTAATTTTCAAAAAAATTGGACAGAATTTGCTACTTTTCAAATGTAGCTAAATGAACGTGGCTAAATAAGCCAGTGCCAAGGCAACTGTAGGCCACAACGTGGCTCCGCCACTGCCCGGCGGGTCAACCCGCCAAAACGGGACGAGTTGGGTTGAGATTTTCAACCCACCAACCCACTTCAACCGGCCCCGCCTAGAAGTGGGTCAAAACGGGTTGACCCGTCGGGTTATATATATATATTTTACAATTAAGTAGTATTTCATTTGTCATTAAATTTTTGTGATATCCAATTTTTTTTTTACATTAGTACTTCTTAGAAAAAATAAAGAATAACAATTTTATTTATGACAAATGTTATCTTTATATGGAGACGAATGAGTTCCTAAAGAATGTTTTGACAAATATTAGTATACATTTAAGATTGAGATTGAGAAAAATTAAAAGAAGTGTGAAATAAAATAAAATAATATTAGAAAAATTAATAAAATATAATTTATTTTTAAATTTTAATTATTTATTTTTTTAATTGACGGGTTGGTGGGTTGACCCGCCAACCCACCATAAAACGGGGTGAGTTCATTTTTCCCACCCATATTTAATGGCGGGTTAACCCGCCTTGTCCCGTTTTTGGCGGGTTGGTGGCGGGGCGGGGCGGGCCAACAAACGTTAAAAGCATGTTTATAGTACTCACATTTAATCAACAACGAAAAACCATTGTTAAAAGTAGGGGGTGTAAATAGGCTGGATAGAGATAGGCTTTAGCTTAAATAGGTCAGACACATGTAAAATAATCATTTATTTATTTAATTTATAATAAATAATATAAAATAGGTCGGCCTATAAGTTTATAGGCCCTATATGTAAAAGAAAGTCTATGAGATACTTTCTAAATAATTTTTTTAAGATCCGAAACTGTTTTATAATTTAATTCTTTCATTGAGTAGTTAATAATAATAATTTATTCCCCCCTCCTCTCCTTCTACGGTAGTATAGTATAGGATATAGAATCCGATATATTAATTAGCATTTTAATTAACATTTATTTATTTAGAATTAAGAAATCCCTCCCTCCTCGATGTATGTAAGTGACAAAACAAAGATGGATTGGATATTTGGATTGGATTGGGCCCAAAACAAAACAAAACAAAGATGATTCTGCTGAAAATAACACCCGACCCAAGTCCATTCATTGCATTGCTTTTACTCAGTGTAGTGTAGTGTCTGATTGTCAAGTCAAGTGTGGCCCTCTCCAATGCAAATCAATGTAATGTGCTTTGGACACTTGACCACGCGCGCGCTTTTTAGCAGGTAATATATAATAATTTGATTTCAGCGCAAATATTATAATTTAAAGTTTTATTATAATTAATTAAAGATGGATTGGATTGGGCTAAAACAAAACTGATCAAAATAACCAACCATTGCTCTTAGTCTCTCTCACCTCTCAATGCATAATCCGAAACATGCAGATGCAGTCTCATCTCAGATCACAAATTTACAATTTACAATTTTCAAAGATTTTTCATCTAAAATTGGGCGGGATTTAATTTAATAACACTCACTCATTCCTCTCTTTCTTCTCTCTCTCTCTCTCTCTCTCTCTCTCCACCAAAGAAAAACCCTAAGCCTAGCCCCCTTCTCTTCTCTTCTCTTCTCTTCAATCAAGCTCAGCTCAACTCACAATAACAATACTGTTGAAGATCTTGTTCAACAAGATAAGCTACCAACTACAAGCAGCTCCTCAACTCACAGGAAAGGAACTTTCTTTCGCCTTTGCTTTTATTTCATTTCATTTCATTTCATTGGTTCTACCATTTATTTTAAGTGTGTTATTGCATTTTTTTCTTTTTTCTTTTTGTTTCAGCGACCATAAAACATGTATTTTTATTTGTATTTGTAGCTCAGCTTAAAAAAGACACTGAACAGAGGCATTTCTCCTCTTGATGGCACCCGACTCTGAGCCTCTTGAGTTGAGATTCTTCTCAAAAATCTTCCTTTACTTGCTGCTGAGGATAAGGTAACTTCTGATACCATACCATACCATACCTTTATTTTTTCTTAAATCCTCATTATTAATACTGTACGTCATGTATTTGTTTGTGCTCTATAGTCTATGGTTTATTCATTGTATCTGTATTGTTACTTTTGTTTGTAGTGATAAGTTTTTTATAACTGAATGAATCTTAGAAGCTCAGTTTCAGTTCACTCAGTATTATTACTTTGCCTCTGCTATTAAAAAGTATATAAGAGGAGCATAATAGTTGTTTAAGTTTAGTGTGTGATTAATTTGTTTTTGAAGATAGTGGGTGATGTTAAATCACTGAGAGGTTTGAACCCATGTATAAAGCAGATGAGGAGGTAGATGATCATAATTATCACTGTGCAATTATAAACAATTAAAAAAAACAGACTTACTTGTCAGGTATTAGAGAAAGACAAAATGATGAATCAGATATGCAAAATCAGAAGGATAAAATCCGAGCCCACAGAACGTGTCTCCTTAAGACAATTTGTCCCCTCACTGATGCCTAAGGTAGATGGACACTTGTCTCCCAGGATAGAACAGATTTCGTCTGAAGAGTGGCGGCACTACCAGTCAACAGCCCAAACGAACACAACAAAATGCCAGAGGAAACTACACCAGAGTATGAAAAGGAACATGCAAAACCGGAAGGAGAAAAATTCCGGTAGAGTTTCAGTGCAGAAAAATTGGATCCATTTTATGAAATTGTCAGTGTCTATTTATAGACAACGTAAAGTCACGTTCCAAAAGGCACCTATTCGATGACGAAACAACACATCCGTTGGACACGAAAACACACATTCGTTCGACACAAAAAGACACATTCGTTCAACACGAAAAGACACCCATTCAAGGATGAAACAACATGTCCGTTAGGATGAAACAACATGTCCATTAGGATGAAACAACACATCGTTTAGGATGAAAAGATACATCTGTTTGTCGACGAAAAGGCACACCTTTTCACTACCAAACTTCTTATTCATAACCAATAGATTGTCTATACAATTTATATATATATATATAAATTCCAACAATCCCCCACATGGATAAGAAGTCAAATCACCGTGACAAAAAATGCATAAGAGTATAAATGCAAAGTGTAATTTCCTCAACGAGAAACAACTGCATCGAGACAGGTGGAGTTACCTTTGAACCTTCTCTAGTGAAAACCTATCGGATATACTCGGTCAATCGGTGGTCTAGGTCGACTTGAACCGTCAACCTTTAGTGTATACCTAGACAATAGGAGTCACACAATTGCTTCTCTAGCATTGTTGGTCCTTTGTTGCGCCCATTTTGGCCGTGGGTCACCTGCCTGGTTCTGCGAGTGTTTTAGAGAATTGGCCTTTGAAAAATTCTCATAGAAGCGGCCCTCACTTCACACTCACATAGGTGATTTCTTTTGATGTAACTCACTATACATCATCTAAACACAACAGATTAAGAAATCATTAAAAGCCTAAATGCTTACCCTCATAATACACTGTCTTGTCTTAGGAATGAGTATGAGTTTAAAAACTCCACAGTGTTTGAACAGTCGACCATCACTTATTTGTCTTTCTGAACCTAGTTCATGGGATCTCCACTCTTCTAGGTAGAGTTACCGCAATGCTCAACAATTGATAGGCCTTAAACCCATTCCTTTCGACAAATTTTCAACCAACTCTCTAAGAATCCCTTTGGTTAACGGATCCGCTATGTTCTCTTTAGACTTAACATAGTCAATTGTAATAATTCCATTCGAGAGTAGTTGTCTTACGGTATCATGTCTACGACGTATGTGTCTAGACTTACCGTTATACATGACGTTCTTGGCCCTTCCAATAGCTACTGGGCTATCACAATGTATGCATACAGATGGTACCGGTTTTGGCCAATTAGGAACATCCTCAATAAAGTTACGAAGCCATTCGGCTTCTTCACCGGCTTTATCTAAAGCAATAAATTCTGCTTCCATGGTTAACCTTGCAATGCAGGTCTGCTTGGATGATTTCCAAGACACACAGCACCTCCACCAAGGGTGAACACATATCCACTTGTGGATCTAGTGTCGTTAGAGCCGGTGATCCAATTTACATCATAATAACCTTCTATAACTGCGGGGTATTTCTCGTAATGCAAAGCAAAATTTTGAATATACTTCAGGTATCCCAAAACTCTTACCATAGCTTTCCAATGATTTTCATTTGGATTACTAGTAAAGCGACTTAACAGACTTACTGCATAAGCAATATCAGGTCTGGTGCAGTTCATAACATACATCAGGCTTCCCAACACTTGAGCATATAGCTTTTGTGCTGTAGCTTTACCAGTGTTCTTTAGTAAACTAAGATTACAATCGACAGGGTTCCTCACAGGAGTTATATTCAAACTTTTGAATTTCTCAAGAACCTTAGCTATATAGTGAGCCTGTGATAAGGCCAACCCTGCAGATGTTCTATGGATTTTAATACCTAGGATAACGTCTGCTATCCCCATATCTTTCATATCAAACTTACTATTAAGTAACTGTTTAGTAGCTTTAATCATTTGATTATTACTACCCATGATCAACATGTCGTCTACATAAACACAGACAATGACAAATCCTTTTTCAGTATTTCGAACATAGACATATTTGTCACACTCATTGATTCGAAATCCATTTGATAACATAACATTGTCAAATTTCGCATGCCATTGCTTTGGAGCTTGCTTTAACCCGTAAAAAGGATTTTATTAAGCGACAAACTTTTCGTTCTTGTCCTGGAACAACAAAACCCTCAGGTTTATCTAAATATATCTCTTCTTCCAGGTCGCCATTTAAGAAGGCGGTCTTAACATCCATTTGATGTATTTGTAATCCATTCAATGCAGCTACCGCGATCAACATCCTAACGGATGTGATCCTTGTAACCGGTGAATAAGTATCGAAATAATCGAGACCTTCACGTTGCCTGTAGCCTTTTACCACAAGCCTTGCTTTATATTTGTCAATAGTGCCATTCTCTTTCATTTTTCTTTTGAAAACCCACGTACTTCCTAAAGGCTTATTGCCAGGAGGAAGGTTTACCAATTCCCAAGTGTGGTTGGACAAGATAGACTCTATCTCACTATTGATAGCCTCTTCCCAGAATGGTCCTTCCGGGGACGTTATAGCTTCCTTAGACGTTCGAGGCTCATTTTCTAATAAATATGTCATAAAATCATGTCCAAAGGATGTGGCGGTCCTTTGCCTCTTGCTACTTCTAGGTTCATCTTTTACATCCTCTACAGGATCAATATTAGTTGTAGCATCCCGAGGTATCACAACCTGGTCATCATTATTACCATTTGATTCTTGTATTTTCTTATACGGAAATACGTCTTCAAAGAAAGTAACTTCCCTTGACTCAATAACCGTATTAACTTGTATGTCTGAGACATCAGATTTATAAACTAGAAACTGATAAGCACTACTATTAAGTGCATAACCGATGAATACACAATCCACGGTTTTAGGTCCGATTTTCAACTTCTTAGGTTTAGGAACCGCAACCTTAGCCAAGCACCCCCACACTCTAAAATATTTCAGGGATGACTTCTTTCCTTTCCATATGTCGTATGGTATGCTCTTTGTCAAACACCCCCACACTTCAAGATAATTCAAGGTAGGCTCCCTACCTTTCCATATTTCATAGGGGGTGTTCTTAATTTTTCTTGTGGGGTACTTTATTGATTGTACACTTTATCATTAAAATGATTTTCCCCCACAAACCAGACGTCAACAACATCATTTCATTTAATGTCTGGTTCTTTCTCTCAGCAATACTATTGGATTCTGAAGCATAAGGAGCCATCTTTTGGTATGTAATACCAAACTTTAAACAAAATTTCTCGAAGGGGCATCATACTCTCCCCACTAGATTGCTCCTTATGCCTTTAATTTTCTTACTGAACATTACCATAAAATAATATACAATTATTATGTCATTGACAACATTTAAAGCCTTCACATTGACTTTGATCATGCCATGACTAAGATAGCTCTTTCCACGTTCATATAATACAGAATATTTCATTGGACATAAAACTTTTATATCCATCTTTAACACAGTGGAATTAAGAAAGAGTTATCACTGGCTATCATAAAATCAAAATCGTTAAACATATATGGAGAGACTTTATGACTCTACAAAAATTGACTATATCTCACCATAAACTTCATGTTAACCATAAAATAATACACAACCAGCATATCATTTATGACATCCAAATCATAGGTAATTGAACCC
Source organism: Gastrolobium bilobum (assembly GCF_033153095.1). NCBI lineage: Eukaryota > Viridiplantae > Streptophyta > Magnoliopsida > Fabales > Fabaceae > Gastrolobium > Gastrolobium bilobum. The sequence goes on along the minus strand of NW_026896855.1, from coordinate 3,206 downwards.
AATGCAATACATAATTAATTTCCACATTTAAATCACATCTCAATTAATGCAATTAATCACAATGCATTCATACACATAAACGAGTAATGACACTCATTAGTTGCTTCATATATATTCATTTAAAGAAATCGAGAGATTTCCCACGAATAAATGTATTAATTCTCCAATGGATCATCATCACGATATCCATTCGATGCATCATTATCAACGTATTATAGATATTAAAACGCATCCATTTGTCCTCAGATTACTTGAATGACAACAAGCAATGCTAATTCACTTGACATATTCTAAAATGCCAAAAACTTAGTATACTACCTACAGTGGCGTGGTGGTTACATTCACATACTACAAGAAAAAAGTTTATTTGTGACAAAAAAATTTGTCACAAATTTTGTCACAGATGATAATTTTCGACACAAATAATCAAATTTCGTCACAAATAAATTTGCGACGCAGGCATTTGTGACGAAACTTCATATGTAGTGATGAAATTTGCGACACTAATAAACAAATTTCTTGTAGTGATAAGAAATAAAATCACACCCCAATGGCCAAAAGGTTTCTAACCTTGGTTCCTCAAAAGATGATAGTACATCACACTTGCCACCAGGACACCCATAACGTTGGGTGTAATAATTATCACCTTTATAAATGATGTTTGTCCATATCCCAACATAGTTGGATTCATATCATGTAAGAAAACCCAATAACCGATTACATGATGGAGGCTACGTAATAACTGTCACAACATAAATTTAAATAATGAAGTATCAAACCAAGATAAAACAAGGAAAATGCTCCAGCAGGAAGTTATAAAATAGAGTGTTAATAAACTGCCATTTTTTTTCCTTTAAATTCAAAAGATGCAATGTTTCAAAGAAACATTTTCAATCTGCAAGAGGTTGACACCAAATCAAGGTTTGAAATTTAATTTCCAATCACAAATTCAATGCCATAAATGCATTTACTATTTCGAAGTTGAGTTTGTCAAATCCGTAAATGTTACAGATGCCATGTATAAAAGAATAGAACCATAATTTCCATTTTTTTTTTTTTTTAAAAAGGCAACTTCCTTCGACCTTAAAGGTATTGAAACAGGCCATATAAACATATATATAAATTGCCAGCCATGCATGGAATTGATAACCGAGACTCATTCAATGGTTATTATTAACCGTAAACCTTCATAATATAATAATATATGCATAGAATTTTTCGGTTGCAATAAACCGCTGTGCACAAGCATTTAATAAAGTCACTTGGCTTTCATATATATAGATAGATATGAAAACTGTTTCATTGTTTACAGTACGAAAGAAAAAGAAAAAACAAAGAAAAAACAACCCATTCCTTTCGACAAATTTTCAACCAACTCTCTAGGAATCCCTTTGGTTAACGGATCCGCTATGTTTTCCTTAGACTTAACATAGTCAATTGAAATGATTCCATTCGAGAATAGTTGTCTTACGGTATCATGTCTTCGACGTATGTGTCTAGACTTACCGTTATACATGACGTTCTTGGCCCTTCCAATAGCTGCTTGTCTATCACAATGTATGCAGGATGGTACCGGTCTTGGCCAATTAGGAACATCCTCAATAAAATTACGAAGCCATTCAGCTTCTTCACCGGCCTTATCTAAAGCAATAAATTCTGCTTCCATGGTTGACCTTGCAATGCAGGTTTGCTTGGACGATTTCCAAGACATAGCACCTCCACCAAGGGTAAACACATATCCACTTGTGGATCTAGTGTCGTTAGAGCCGGTGATCCAATTTGCATCACAATAACCTTCTAAATGCCATTGTTTTGGAGCTTGCTTTAACCCGTAAAGGGATTTTGAAGCGACAAACTTTCCGTTCTTGTCCTGGAACAACAAAACCTTCAGGTTGTTCTAAATATATCTCTTCTTCCAGGTCGCCGTTTAAGAAGGCAGTCTTAACATCCATTTGATGTATTTGTAATCCATTCAATGCAGCTACCGCGATCAACATCCTAATAGATGTGATCCTTGTAATCGGTGAATAAGTATCGAAAAATCGAGACCTTCACGTTGCCTATAACCTTTTACCACAAGCCTTGCTTTATATTTATCAATAGTGCCATTCTCTTTCATTTTTCTTTTGAAAACCCACTTACTTTCTTAGGAACCGCAACCTTAGCCAAACACCCCCACACTTCAAGATAATTCAAGGTAGGCTCCCTACCTTTCCACATTTCATAGGGAATGTTCTTAATTTTCTTGTACTTTTCTAGTATTATATACTTTGTCATTAAATGACTTTGCCCCATAAACCAGACATCAACAACATCATTTTATTTAATGTCTGGTTCTTTATACGCATTCACATTAAATTGCAACACCATAAGGAGCAATCGTTTGATATATAGTACCAAACTCTAAAAAAAATTCCTCAAAGAGGACATCATTCCTATCAACAATCCCATTGGATTGTGGAGCATAAGAAGCCATCGTTTTGTGTAAAATTTCAAACTCTAAACAAATTTCTCAAAGGGTCATCGTAATCTCCCCCTTGATCGCTCCTTAATACCTTAAACTTTCAATTTAACATTATTCGACTATAACACATATATCAAATAATAAATTCCAATTTAACCCTTAAAATGATACGTAATCGTCACATCATTTATGATATTTGAAATAAAACAAAATGTATTTTGCACACATCAAATTCCACATTTTGCATTCTCAAAGTTTATTTTCTTTCATGCAAAAACACAATTATTATGTATTGTTTGCATTCATGTCAACACATATTCTCAAAAAATCATATAAAATCTATTTATAAAATGCCATCTAATTCACTACTTTCCAAATGTCATTTTTTCTCTCATAATAATAGCCCCACTACAAATTCAATTAAAGCCAATAAATTAAGAAACTGAATATTTAGATGACAAAATTAATTCTTTATGCAGTTCCCATTTTTTTTTTCATGTGGTCAATGTAACTTGGAAAACCCCATTTTCCACCAAAAACTATTTTATGCATAAATTCATGCATTTCAAAACTGACCCTTTGCAGTTCCTTTTTTTTTTTTTTTTTATGTGCAATCATGGATTTAATTGCAATGCACCCTTTATACATGGTATGAGTCCATGAATCAACGGAGACATTTTGGTCTGACTCTCAAGATCAACCATTCGGTGCAACATTTCGTGCCACAGGAATGGCTATCAAA
>NW_026896854.1:0-25725 GCF_033153095.1 Gastrolobium bilobum | reverse complement strand
GCCGAAGCGTATGGAATTCCACTCATGCGATCCTTTCTCAGCCTGTGACTTAGGACACATGGCCTTTGAAAGATGTACCACATGACTGACGGGAAGAAAACCCCTTTTCGACCCTTCCATGTTAAACCTCTTTAGCATCTTGTCAATATAAGTGGATTGAGATAAACCCAGCAACCTGTTTGATCTATCTCTATAGATTTTTATACCAAGTATAAAGGCCGCCTCTCCCAAATCCTTCATGGTGAAGCCTTTTGAAAGCCACTCTTTCGTTGTTTGTAATGTGGGGATGTCATTTCCTATTAATAATATCTCATCTACATAAAGTACTAGGAAGACGATATTACTCCCACTAACCTTCTTGTAAACACAAGGTTCATCCTCGTTCTTGATAAAACCGTTACTCTTAACGACTTCATCAAAACGAATATTCCAACTCATTGATGCTTGCTTTAGCCTATATATCGACCTTTGAAGTTTGCATACCATATGCTCCTGATCTTTGATTTCAAAGCCTTCAGGTTGTGCCATGTACACATCCTCCTTCAAGAACCCATTCAAGAAGGCGGTCTTGACATCCATTTGCCAAATTTCATAGTCGTGATATGCCGCTATTGCAAGCATGATCCTAATAGATTTGATCATGGCAACAGGTGAGAAAATCTCATCATAGTCAACTCATTGTCTTTGACGATACCCTTTCGCAACCAACCTAGTTTTGTAGGTCTGAACGTTGCCATCTGCATCAGTCTTTCTTTTAAAGACCCATTTGTTACCAATAGGAACTATTCCTTGCGGTTTAGGAACCAAGGTCCATACCTTGTTTTGATACATCGAATCCATTTCAGATTCCATGGCTTCAAGCCATCTAGAAGAGTCAACATCCTTGACTGCCTCTTCGTAGTTACTTGGTTCATCATCCTCGACGGTTTGCTGATTCTCAATTGGTGGACATGCCCCTCGTTGAAGTTGTGTGTTTACACGTCGCCTGCAGAGCAGACTGGGTGTTCATGTGGTTCTTGAACTTCTTCATCAATCTTACTCCCACTGGCTCCTTGAGAGATAAATCCTTCTCAGTTCTTTGACACAAACACTTTGTGTTCATCTCCCTTAGTACCTTTGGGATACCCCACAAATAGACATTTAGTACTCTTAGCACTAAGCTTGTCTGATGCCAACGCTTTGAAATAAGCTGGCGATCCCCATTCCCTGAGGTAACTTAGGTTGGGTCTCTTACCATTTCATATCTCATATGGTGTGGTCTGAACAGATTTAGACGGTACCCTATTTAGAAGGTATGCCGCTGTGTCTAAGGCATATCCCCAAAACGATTTTGGAAGTTGAGTCTCACTCATCATAGACCTGACCATGTCTAACAAGGTCCTGTTTCTCCTTTCGGAGACACCATTTTGGTGTGGTGTGTAAGGTGTAGTACAACATATTGCAGATATGAGAACCTGCAACATATTGCAGATATGAGAACCACAACCGGTATCCAATACCCATGAAGTCAGATTAGCACAAGAATAATTTATCTCAATCATGAAAGTACCTGAGGCAGAAGCATCACCATGCTTCTTGTCCTTCACACTCTTCAGGTAGTCTGGACAATTCCTCTTCCAATGGCCTTTCTTGCCACAATGGAAGCACTCAGCATCGCCTTCGTCCTTGGATGCTTTCTTACCCTTCTTGTTGCCCTTCTTCTTCTTGGATTTTCCTTTGGGCTTAAGGGAGTCACCTTTAGCAGGCTCCTTACCCTTACCCTTGGCCTTGCTAGGCCCACCAATCAGAAGAGCTTGTGTCATATCCTTCTTGATAGACACTTCAGCAGTTGTTAACATACTTAACAATTCAGGCAAGCTCAAAAGCATCCCATGCATGTTATAATTCATTATGAATTGACTGAAGGAAGGTGGAAGTGAGGCCAGGACTAAGTCATTACTCAGTTCGGCATCCATCAAGAAGCCTAGATTTCCTAGCTTCTCAATCAGCCCGATTATCTTAAGAACATGGCTGCTAACAGACATGTTCTCAGACATCCTGCAAGAGAACAGTTCTCTAGAGGCCTCATACCTCTCATGCCTGCCTTTAACGTCATACAACTCCTTGAGATGTAAGACAATAGAGGGAGCATCCATATGCTCATGCTGCTTTTGCAGTTCAGGCGACATGGATGCCAACATGATACATACTGCCATCGTATCGTCATCCATGTGTTGTTTGTGGGCCTCAAAATCATATTCCGCGAACCTATCTTCCCCTTCCCTAAGAGCTACGGGTAATGCACCATCAAGAACGTAGGCAATCTTTTCAGCCCTAAGAACAATTCTCAGGTTCCGATACCAGTCCATAAAGTTTGAACCGGTCAGTTTATTCGTATCAAGTATTGAACGCAGTGACAGTGGATTAGTCATACTAAAAACTGAAAAAAAATGTAAAGAAATATTAATTAATATATTGTCGTGTTACAATTTATTAAAGACTTTAAATAAATTGCCCCTCCCACTATTTTATCTAAGTCAATGACCCTTACCATTTGACTTAGGGTTAATCTACTTTTAGATTTTACCTTAGTGAGATTAAGAGTGCGATTATTTATTTTAACCCTCGTCTGAGACCGCAAGATTAATTTAAATAATGGGTTGATCCTAATCAACAGTATCTCATACCCTCTCTTAACATTAGGTTGACAACTCCTTATCACTTAGTGGTGCATCTCATGCAACCAACCTAGCATTATTACCCTAAGCCCATAAGCCCGGCTGGGCCTGCAACTTATGCCTCAGTTAAGCATTAACTAGCACCCTAAGTGTCTAACACTTCTAATACTACTCTTACTCAACTAAAAAATGGGTCCCAACTGAGTTATGGAGCACCACTATGTAGAGGAGGTTCGAGTAATATTGGTGGTGGGAGGTAATCATATGCTTAATAATTTATTCCTTTTAAGGGTTCCTTTTATTTAAGGATTTTATTAGGTCTCATCAAACGCATTAATATATTATCATGCTAGTCGTAACCTATGTCATACATCTATCGGTTTAGACTAGTCGAAATTGGACGTGCATAATAATCATACAAACGCGATTTGTCCAATTCATGCATACTAGACGTCATAAGCAATAAAGCATACATATCGTGATGCACTATCTCATGCATGCTAGTCATACAAGACATACATGCTAATAAAACAATTTATTTTGAGATAGTCATGGTGCTCGATCTTTTGTTCATCTTGCTTCTCAAGCCACGGCTTCTTGTCGTCTATACGCCACTAGCCTAAATTCTCTAATTACAATTAAAGAAACTCCAAAACATTTTGGAGGGACAAAATTTAAAATACAAAATTTAAAAATCAAATTACAACTCTAATTTAAAGAGCAAAAATTACACATTAATTTTAAAATTCGAAATTTAAACTTCGGGCAACATGACCATCCCCTTCCTCTTTTGCACCTGAAATGTTAGACAACTCACAAGTACAAAATATTATCATATAATATGTTTTTCACATATGTCTTGATATTTAACAATTAAACATCAAAACAAAAAATTAAAATTAAAATTTTCTTAGATTTCTCAATTGGCCGAATTATATACAACCATTGATATAACTCAAATTTTATTGACTCTTTCTCAAAGAACATAAAATTTAAACCATGCATGTAGCCATCTACACTTGATGGCCGAACCATATACTAATGTATATGAGATTAATTTTCGAAAAATTTTATTACATGCTTTTCTCATGAAACAATTCATGAAAAATAAGAAAGCAATCAAGGTGTTCAAAACACCTTTCATGGTCGAACTCCACCTTTCAAAAAGGTGTTTCCTTTTAAAACTTTCATAAAGAAAAGAATGATAACCATGAATACATATGGATATATGAACACAGCAATCAAATTAAGATGTTCATAAAAAAAAAAAAAAACAAAACTTTAACCGTTTAAAGTATTGTAAATTAAAATCCATACATAAAAATTGAATCTTTAACTCTTTAAAGAAATTTTAACCGTGAGAAACAGGTTCACAAACAAGGTACCATCACCCGTCTATGGTAAAGTAACCGGGCTCTGATACCACTTGAAAGTAGAATTGGCCTTGAAGACCGAAACATGCGTGAGGGAAAAACAAAAATTTTCGCAAGCGGAACACACATGCATATCAAGATACATACTTTAAGACGTATGTCATACCTTGTTCGTGAAAACTCAAGATGATCAAGGTAGGTCTGAAGGGTTCAGACCCTCTAACGTTGATCCACACCACCCGCGTCTAGATACAGGAACTCCTTCCAGTAAGACTGCCGATTGATCAACACAATAAGGCTTGTTATGCGCTCAGTGTGTGATGCAGGAGGCTAGGTAAAAGTGTTTAGAAGAGTGAAGTGTTCTAAGAGAAAACCTCACAAGGGGCGCATAGATGACTAGAGAAAGGCTTGGCTTTTTCACACAAACCTAAGGAGGAACTAACTGCTCATTAAGTACACAAGAGGAGCCTTTTAAGTTTCAAAAACAAATCAGATTTTTCTCCCAAAAATCTGATCAAAAGTGGCGCCCTTGGGGAGAGAATAAGTGGAGTTGTTGCATTTCAAAAATTGCCAACAACATCCCAGAATATTCTCATGAGACTAAGTTCAAAACCTAGTCAGAAATCTGATCATGAATCATCATATAATCAGCTATATGGTGCGCCCCATATAGCCTAAAAGGTGACTAGATACATTTGAGTTAGTTGCATTTCAAACTTAAATCAACTCACTCAAATATTCTCCCAACAGACCGTATCTTCTGGAGCTAATTTTGATGATCAAATCTAGCCAAAATCAGCACCCCATTATCCTTGGATTATGTCCAAAAGATCTCCTCCTGATATGTTCCAACAAGATCTCATCTTATCCTTTTGTTATGAAACAACTTTTCATAGCCAATTCAAATTCGAATTTCAAACATTTGAATTCAAACTTTCAAACACTTAAATTTTAAATTCAAATTCAAATTCTAAATTCAAATTTCAAAATTCAAAATTCAATTTTCAAATTTCAAAATTCAAATTCAAAATTCAAAATTCAAAATTCAAAATTCAAATTTAAAATTCAAAATTCAAAATTCGAATTTCAAAATTCAAATTCAAATTTCAAAATTCAAAATTCAAATTTCAAATTCAAAATTCAAATTTCAAATTCAAAATTCAAAATTTAAACATTTGATAATTAATTTAACTAATTAAATTAATTAGTAATGTCTTGGACTATCCAAGCCCATTACTTTGATCCATGCGCCCTCCACCCTATCTGTGGAGTTCCAAACTACTTCTTGGGCTAATAACAATTGTTAGGCCCAATACCTTTAATGCTAGAGCATCTAGACAATTAGGTGTTAGTGTGTAACCCATTAGGTCCAGCATAACCACTGACATAAATGGGCTTGGGCCCAATAAGCCCACAACCCATCTAATGACAACACAGAGCACTAGCAATGCTTTGTTGCCCCAGGACTAGTTAGATTAATGACTTGATCATCCTATTACACATATTTGGTTGCCGTATATATTTCCTTTCGTCTCGGTTACCTTCCCATAAAACCTAGGGTAAGGAAGCGTATCAACCCCTGCGGTTTAGGGTAAGCTTTATTCGAAATAGGGAATCTTCAATTTACAGACTCTAAAGGCAGATCATCTCATGATCTCTTTTACTATGCATAGATTCCCGAGTCCCTGTGTCATCCCGATTTCTTCTGTTTACAGATAACCTAATCTCTCACAGAGATTTGACGAATTCCTTCAGCTTATCACCCTAGCCCTGTGTTCTTTCAGGACAAGCCCAACAGTATACCTATGAGTCTCCATGTTTCAGGCAGACGAGGTGCACAATCAAAGCATGCCTTCTAGAACACAGTCTAGGTAATAAGTTCTGGTCTTAGAAAAGACATACCCAAATATAAAGAGACTACTCTAATGATACTCTCTGTGAGAGTTCCTCATAGAGTCTCTTTGTGGGTCTGTTCAGTGCGAGCTATACCCTTATAGGTCCACCCACGACTTTAGCTAAGACATCTCCATATCTGTAGCTAATGAGGTCTTTACCTTGCATCCAAATACAAGTAGATAAGTCGTGCTAGTCTTACCCGAGATCACTGATCCCCATTATCAGTGTCTCTAGACTAGGAATATAAAATTAGGAATAAACATGCAGTATCCTTGAATCCTCATGATCGTGATCTCATCACAGATACTCAAGAGATACCTATTTTATTCCAAGGGGTTTATCCAGTTACTCATATAAATATTAATAGTAATATTGAGACAAAATATGAAACAGGATAAATAGTGCTTTTATTTACGACAATATAAAAGGTCTACATATGTCCTAATCTAATCAAAAGATTGTCTCTAGGACATCCATATACTAACAGTTAGCCCCTCACAGTTGCACAAACTGATACTACAGGATTCCATCTCATCCTGTCTCATGTATCTTACTTCACCAAGAATTTTACCCCCACCCTCCAAGCCAGTCTCTGTGGGTTTTTCAGAGTTGTCTACTTTATTGCAAAATTTTACTGATATTTTTGCAGAACCTTCATCATTACCACATGACAGGGCTTATAATCATCACATTCATTTGCTTCCCAACTCTAAACTTGTAAGAACCCGCACCGTTAATTTAAGAAATTAATTAAAGAAATATGAGAATTAGAAAATAATTCCATAATTGACCATAATAATTATGAGAAGGCTTAAATAATTATAGAAAGTGATTAATAATACTGAAAGTCGCTTTTCTGACGAAAAATGCAGATACTGGTTCTGCTCCTCGGTATAAATGTGTACCGATAAAGTATCCCGAAAAATTATAATAAGTGCATGAATATTCTTAGAATAATATTGTAATATCCCAGAAAATTATAGTAATTTATAATAATAATAAATTATTAATAATAATTATTATTATAAAATATAAATTTGTAGTAATAATATATATACATATATATATATATATATATGATGGTTATAGATAACAAATTATAATATAAATTTTACATTTGATAAAATAATTTTGTGCGATATGAGTGCTATTGGAAAATAATTTTGATACTTTGTAATACTCTAGATTATTTACAATAAAATAATATTAATATGTATATATATATATATATATATATATATATATATATAGATGATAAATTACGATTAATTGATTTATTAATTGATTGATGATTTATGTATTAATGTTTGATTGGTAATGTTTGATTAGTAATTTGATTAGATATGATGAGTCAATCATGAGTCAACCTTGAATTAGAAAATAAGTTAGCTGTATTCTGAGCCATAAAAAAATTAGGAATAAAATAGTGTATAAAGCCAAAATCTGAGCTAGATACATTAATGAGGAATAAGGAAATAATGCACAAAACTCATTTTTCCGAGCCCAAAACTTCAACTATAAATAGAGGCCTATCCTAACAAAACAAATTCACTCTTCAACATTTCTCCTCTACTACTCTCTCTCTCTTCTTACTTCAAAAGTTTATTTATTTTATTTTCTTTTGGTTATCAAACGGTTCTCTGCCCCAAAATTATTCTTTTCTTCTAGAAATTAGCAACAACGGAGACCAGGTAATCCTAATCCCTAAAGAGTTATATATTTATATGTAATTTAGTAGATGTAATCCTAATCCCTAGGTATTTTTTGTAGATTATATTTTTATGTGAAATTTGGTATGTGTGTCCTAATCCTTTAGGTTTAATAAATTAATTTTATAAGATATTTTGTTAACCTTTAGGAAATAATATATCAGTTGTATATGAAATTTATTATATATAGTCCTAAACTTTAGTTGATCGTAGGGTAATTACATATAAATTTTATTAGAAATTTTATTGGGTTTTAACCCCGAGAATTATGATTCAAATTTTCAAAAATTTTGATTATGGTATTTTTGGAAGATTAATTATGTGCCACTTATGTGTGATACAGATGCTATTGAATATGTAGATACAAGGTATGTTTTGATGATAACAAAATGGAAACAACAAAAAGAGAAGAGCTTTGATTAAGAGCAAAAACATCAACCATATGTGGATATTGAAGATGTATGATGTAGCCACACAAGAAGAGTGATGTCATATCAAAGTGGCAAGATCATTGGATCAAGAGCAACACCAAGATCAAAGACAACTAACCATGGACAACATCTAAGAGAAGCTTAATATCTTAACCATGGTGAAAAATGATCTGAACCAACAAAGTGTCAAAATTGTCATATCCAACAAATCAAAGCACCAAACTCAAGTAAAGTTCCAAGACACAAGACATGAAGCTAAGTCTAATATCATATTTAGAATATATCTTTAGGACTTAGAATATATGTGAGGGTATATGGTAGATTGCATTGCATGAGCTCAAAGTTTTTCTCAAAGTAAACGTGTTTTTCAAATTGCATAATAATAATCTTTATATACTTGAAAGAAATTCGAAAAATCCAAGGAAAAGATCCTTGACATATTTTATAACTTCAAAACATATTTATCAAGTCAAGATCTTTCACAAAAAGTGGTTGGAAGCAAGCTAGAACACATTTGAACATAAAATTTGTTGCTTAATTTTGCTTCTTCCTTCCATGAAATTTTTCGTATCTAATATGATGGATTTGGATCTTTGTAGATCTTTCTTTTATCTTTCTAACGATACCAAGATCACATCAATCCGACAAGTATAACTCAAGTTATTCCCAAAATACGAAACAGTGTTCTTGTTGTGAATAAAGTATTCGAATACCTGATGCAGTATTCAAATACCTGATGAAGTATTCGAATACCACACAAAAAGTATTCGAATACTTACTGGCTAGAAAGCCTATAATGGCTATAAACAACTATAAATTAAGTATTCGAATACCACACGAAAAGTATTCGAATACTTACTGGGCAGAATGCATAAAACGACTGTAAACGACTAATTTTCAATGGAAACACTATAAATACATTCCTTATGACCCTAAAACATATTGATCACCATTCCTACACATCATAAGGATGATTTGAGAGCTTCTACACTATCATTTGCATATTCTTTCATATCTTTCAAAGATCAAACATACTTGAGCTCATATCTTGAAAATCCATATACCCATAGTGCTTCAAGTTGTATATTTACACTTTGAGAGTGTATATTCATTTCCTAATATTTCCCTTCTTGTATTCTTGAGTTGAAAGGGTTGTGAGACCCATTTTTTGAGAGGTAGCCAAATACCTAAGTAAATTTGGAGTGAATTGTAAGGTTACCAAGTACCTGTAAACTTGGAGATTGAAAGGTATTCAAGAACTCAAAATCTTGGAAGATTGTAAAGGTTTGTTAAGCACCCGTGAAGCTTGACCACTAGTGAAAGAGTTGATCGAGTGGCTTCAGTCTGGACGTAGGTCACAAGTGGTGGTGACCGAACCAGGATATATTGTGTTAGCAATTCTCTAAACTCTAAAATCTTTATTTCTATCCCTTTAATTGCTTCTTTGATATCTTGTATGAGCTATTATAAGTTCTATAATTGTGATATATTATATATTATGGATTGTCTGAATGTATTGATTAGTTTTCCACATATCAAAGTTGGTTTGAAATAATTATTTAGAAACTAGAAGGGGGATTTTGCGAAAATTTTGTAATACTCAATTTACCCCCCTCTTGAGTATGGAAGCCATATTCTTAACAGAATAATTGTGAAAATTATGATACCTTGGAAAATTATGATAATTGATATGATTTGGACCTTAATTTTTATAGATGTTGGAAAATTATAGAGATTTGAAAAATTATGATGCTCTTGAGCAACAATGATAATACTTAAAGAATAAATATTCCAATTATGGTAATTTAGACAAGATTGAATTTTTCCTGATTGTGTGTGATTGTAATAAATTAATGGTGCGAGGATAGCTTTGGGATGGTACCTCCCAAGGTGATGAACACAACTTTTGGGCTTTATGCCTCCGATGTGAAACTGATGTGAAAAAGATTGTATCCATTCTTCCCAAAGTGGTGTCTGGCAGGGTTTCTTGGGATACTAGTAGCAACTTTGGGAAGAGGTGTGCACACTAGGAAGATGTGAATTGATTATGGCCAATGTGATTTGTTTGTGACTGACAGGGTTTCCCGGGTCACAGGGTAGACTGACAGGGTTTCCCGGGTCTACCATGGTTCTCTTCCCACTTAAATAATTTAATAATGATAATTGATAAGTCAAAATAGTTTGATTTAAATATTTTTATTTGTTGAAATATTAGATTATTATTTGAATTAAATTGCCATTTGATTTTATTCTATTTTATCTTATTTCATTATATTTTATTTTATAATTGTATTTGAATTTATTTATTTTGATTAGGATTACCAGCCTTGCTGACTGATTGTGATTGTTTGACTGCAATGATCCTGCGGCTGCGGGGGAGCAGATTTTCAGTAAATCAAGTTGCAAGGAATTGGGCTAGTAGTGAGCAGTGAGGATGACGAAACAGACTTTGCTGGCTAGCTCTAGGATTTAAAGATGTGTTTTTTTGAGCTTTTAATTTTTTTTATAAAACTTAATTATTTCTTGACTTTAGTTTTAGTTTTGTTTTAATGTAATAAAGTCTAGCCTTGCGCTTGACAATAGTACAAGTGCGGCGGTAACACTTTCCAAATTTGATTATTTTGAACTTCCGCTGTAATTTATAAAATTATTGAATTTATTTATGATATTATAAATTGTTAGAATTTAGGGTGTTACAAATATATAGGACTGGTAAAACAAGTTTCAAGTCGAAATAATGAGAACTGGTGCCAGTATTGATACTGGCTATGTAAAAGCGCGTACCGAAAATGTGCTGCGAAAAATAAAATAAAAATATAACAAATCTTAGAAAAATGAGTAGGTTCAGAATCTTGAGTTTGAGATTTAAATGCTAAGCGTAGCTATTTGCGCTAATACAGTGCGAATAACCTTTAACCGCTTATATATATATATATATATATATATATATATATATATATATATATATAAATGGCATAGATTTTTAGGGCATTATTCAGCCTCCTACGTGCCTGCATTCTGAGTGTCACACTCTCATACTTGTCACCTTCCTTCCTTGAGAGAAAACCCAACAAAACTCATCCTTTCTTGTGGATTCCCTTCTCCATTGATGAGCAAACACTTGGGTGTGTGATTGAGAGGATTAAGGGCACTCCTTGCTGAGTTGGGGTTGCTGTGAGAGGGGTTGTTGTTGCTGCCTCTGAGTTTGGTGAGTGTGTGCACCTTTGGCTTGGCATTTATGGTGTCAAAAAGTCATCTTTTGTGCAAAGAACAAACCTTTGGTGTGCCATTTTCGTTTGCCTTGCAAGTCAGAACTTGAGGAGCTGTGGTGAGAGCTCCAAGAGCCATTGTTGCTCTGTTTTGAGCCTTGGGTAAGTGTCACCAACCTTGATCATGAGTTTTCATTGTTTAAAGGTTGTGTCTTGACATGTTAATAAGATGAACAAGTAACCAACGTGATAACCGGTCTAAAAAGGCTTAAAGATGCATGCTTTAACGTTATAAAGTGTTAAAAACCCAACCTTGGAAGTGATATCTCGCGAAATGCAGAACTGCATTCTGTCGCGAAATCTCCAGATATGATATTCGAATATTGATATTCGGATATGGGTCTTGAGATATCCGGGTCATATCCGGATATGATATTCGAATATTGATATCCGGATATGGCCCCGACATATATCCAGATATTCTGGGTTTTCGAGAACAGTAACTGTACTGTTCATACAGAACTGAGTCATGGGTTTGTGGACCCTAGATTGATGAAGTTGAACTTCTGTATTGGATATCTAAGTCAGAATCAAAGTGATTAAGGGCTTATGGTTTGTGAGAAGCCTAAAGTCATGAAACTTAAAAGAGAAGCGTTGTCTTTATGTTATATGCTTATGGACTATGGTTGTTGATATGATTGCTGGTCCAAAACAGATTGTGATTCTGCTGTGTTTGGGCTTAGAGCTTGGTTGGACTCTTTGCTTGGATAATTAGCTTGCAAGGTAAGCTTTCGTGTCCTCGGTTTAGCCATTGTTGGTTCCACATGTCCCATGGGGGGTGGTTTATATGCATGATGTTGTTTTCATGTATTGATTTGTTGTAATGCTTTTAAGTTGTTATGTGCGAGTGCCTTTATGATATGCATGTGGTGTTCCACCTATACGGTAAGCCTGAGTATGTGGGGACATACAAGATGGTGA
Organism: Gastrolobium bilobum; assembly: GCF_033153095.1. Lineage (NCBI taxonomy): Eukaryota > Viridiplantae > Streptophyta > Magnoliopsida > Fabales > Fabaceae > Gastrolobium > Gastrolobium bilobum. The sequence goes on along the minus strand of NW_026896854.1, from coordinate 13,469 downwards.
GGTTGTGGGTGAGGTGCAAGCGGTGTTCCTTGTACTAACTGTGGGTAATAGACGTATTCCTGCATTTCTCTGGCCAGTAGAATAGTTTTAACATACATGGCATGAATATTTGTTGCACTACATTGATTTTGGAACTTATATTGTTAAACTGCTTTTAAACTTACATTACACATATAAGTGAGCTTGGGGTGGAGAAATCCTTGAGGACCCTTTGCCTTACTGAGATTTCTGTTTAGAGATCTCACCCCACGTTTGAGGCGCTTATTTCAGGTTCAGGTAACCCAGGGGTTGAGACCTCTAGTGGCAGGAGGCCAGAGCTTAGTTGATTGATGTTTATCTACTTATGCTGCTATGCTTGGATGATGGATTATGCCTGTTGCTTTTATGCTATTAGCTTCATATTATGGTTGTTTGAGCTGAGACTTTGTTTGACTATGTCGTTTATTTGGTGAGCATGGGGATTGTCCATGCCACATTGAGTTGACTTTATGCTTTTAGATTCGAGTTGTATAATTGTATCAGGATTATGTCCGGTCTACGTGTTGTAGTTCCGTGACTTAGATACTCACACTTATCTATCTATTGAGGTATTTCAGTTAGCTGTCTTTTTGCAATTTACATACAGGCGATGTTTTTATGAAAGTGATTTAATAATCAACTTGGTTAATGATAATGATGTCATAATTGAAAAGAAAAAGATATTCCGCATTTTTAATTAAGCGTGGCTTAATACGATGACATGTTAACAAACCGGGTATACACGGGGTGTTACAAAACCCATTCAAGTAAAACCCTATCGCTATCCACATTACCAGAAAAATGAAATAGAAAAATTGGTGGCAGATATGTTATAGAAAGCCATCATACAACACAACCATTTCACTTTTAGCTCCCCAGTTTTATTAGTCAAAAAGAAGGATGAAACTTGGAGATTTTGCATGGGCTACCGTGCTCTTAATGCCATTACAATGCAAGATAAATTCCCTATTCCCACTATTGATGAACTGCTAGAAGAACTCCATGGAGCTACTATATTTTCTAAACTGGATTTAAGGTCTGGTTACCATCAAGTTAAAGTGAACCTTCCTGACATTCATAAGACTGCCTTCAGGATGCATCATGGGCAATTTGAGTTTGTTGTCATGCCTTTCGGTCTTTCCAATGCTCCTTCAACCTTTCAATCTACAATGAATGCTATTTTTTCTTATTTCCTAAGGAAATTTGTGGTCATTTTCTTTGATGATATCTTAGTTTATAGCTCAACACCAGAACACCATGTGGATCATCTCACTGCTATATTTGGCACCATGCGTTCTCACTCATTATTTTCCAGGAAGGAAAAATGTGCATTTTCCCAAATGGAGATCCCTTATTTGGGTGACATTATTACTGGTCATGGAGTAACCCCTGATCCAGATAAACTCAATGCTATATTAGAGTGGCCAATTCCTACAAATGTTACTCAGGTGAGGGCATTTCTGGTTATTACAAAAAATTTATTAAGAGGTATACTACAATGGCTGCTTCACTCACGTATTTATTATCCAAATCGGGTTTTATATGGTCTGAAACAGCTGGTCAGGCTTTTGATAAACTGAAACACCTCTTGGTGTCGGCTCCTATTCTAGCTTTACCCAATTTATCCGAACCATTTATGGTGGAAACTGATGCTTCTGAAGTGGGTATTGGAGCGGTGCTTTTACAAAATGAGAAACCTATTGCTTTCTTTAGCCGCAAATTATCACCAGCAATGCAACGTCAGTTAGTTTATGTATGTGAGATGTTTGCAATTACTTCAGCCATCAGTAAATGGTGACAGTATTTACTAGGGTCGCCTTTTACTATACGCACGGACCACAAGAGCTTACACAACCTGATGAACCAGGTTATACAAACCCCATAGCAGCAACAATTCTTATCTAAACTATTGGGATTCACTTACACAATAGTGTATAAGTCGGGCAAGACTAACACAGTGGCCGACAGTTTTTCTTGACTGCATACAAGGGGCACCGCAGACCAGTCACCCCAATTTATAGCTATTTCTAGCCCAGTGCTTAACTATACCAATAAGTTACAGTCTGAATACAAGTTTGATGCCTACTCTACATAGCTTATACAACAATTACAAGTCAACCCTATGATTATGCCTGATTGGCGTCTCAGAAATGGGCTATTCTTCCACCGTTCTCGTATCTTCATTCCAGCTGGTTCTTCCTTGATTAGGCATATCCTTCATGATTACCACACTTCGTGTCCAAGGTGGTCATTCGGGGGTACAGGCCTACCTCCATTGCATTCAAAGGAATTTCACTTGGAAAGGATGTTAAAGAGTACATTCAGAGATGTGAAACATGTCAGAAGTTGAAATCCTCTATTCACCCACCCCTGGGACTGTTGCAACCATTACAACTACCAGAAACTCTTTGGGGACACTTAAGCATGGATTTCATCACTCATCTACCCAAATCAGTGGGACATACTTGAATCCTGATGGTAGTCGATCGATTCTCCAAAGCAGCCCACTCCCTGCCACGTATTCAGCTGCTGCAGTGGCCCAATTGTTTTGGGATTTTGTTGGCAAACTTCATGGGATTCTCGAATCCATCGTGTCCGATCGTGACCCATTTTTTCTAAGTGATTTCTGGCACTCTTTATTTAAACTGCAGGGAACAAAACTAAACTTTAGTTCTAGCTACCATCCCCAGTCCGATGGCCAAACCGAAAGAGTAAACAGATGTTTGGAAAATTACATTTCTCATGAACATCTGTGCAACTGGTCCAAATTTTTAAGCTTAGTGGAATATCATTACAATACTTCTTTTCATGCATCCACAAGAGTGACACCTTATCAGGTCATGTTTGGTCACAAGCCACCTAACCTGCTAGCTTATTGCTTAGGGTCTTTGTCCAACGAAGCAGTGGACTCAACCCTCTCCGACAGAATGTCAATCATTGGCACATTAAAAGAAAAAATCTTCAGTGCTCAACAAGTTATGAAAGCACAAGCAGATAAAAAGAGGAAAGATTGGAATTTTACCTCTGGGGACTTAGTTCTGGTCCGGTTACAACCTTACTGCCAGATCTCCGTCGCCCGTCGTTCATCTCAGAAACTAGACCTTTGATACTATGGGTCATTTGAAATAGCAGAAAGGATCGGGCTAGTGGTATACAGCTTGAAGCTTCCCTCCACGACAAAGATTCATCTCATTTTTGATGTCTCCTAGCTACAACCGTTTCATTTTGGTCATCGTTACAAGGTTCATCCTTTATCATTTACAGAGACTGAGAATCCTCTGCTACACATACCATGTGCGATTATGGGCTCTAGACAGATTTGGAAAAAAAAGGAGCTCATTCCTCAGGTCCTTGTCCAATGGCAAGACTTCCACCGAAGGATTCCACTTGGGAGAATAAAGAACTAGTTTTGAATATGGGAAATCGGGAACAGAAAGCTACAGACAAAAGGATGGCAACAGATCACACAAAGGGAACAAGCGACCCAAAAGAACCATCTTTTCCTCATACACTAGACACAGAGGGGACCCTTCATCATCCAGACGTTCCGCTGGGTTATGACACCACAGGAGTAATAGGAGCACATGACACAAAGACTTTCGGAGGAGAGAACCATGGGGAAGACAATAAAGAGACGCTTCCAAGGCAGCTACCCACTTTCCCCAACATTAAAGTCCAGCCACGCTCTATGACCACTGATCAGCTTCCAAATTCAAAGGCTCAGATCGTTCTTCTAGTGTCGGCAAGATCTGCATCGTTGACTCCCACTAATGAGATCCAGCTCGGAACCACCAACTTTTCGGATTCCACGATCCAAATTTCAGCTCCCGTGTCGGTAGCATCTCCACCGTCCATTTCTTGCTCAATGTCACGTCCTTGCCCAGTCACCCACTTGCCCATGTCAGCTGACCTTGACAATTCTATTGGCCAATTTCCTTCACAAGCCCAAGGGGCTCTGGACCCATTACGACTTGAGGACAAGTCGGGTTTTCCAGGGGTAAACAATGTAATGGACCGAGTTGGAAGCCCAGGTCCAACCCATAATCATGGGAGCAACAAAAGAATGAGGAGCAAGCCAACCTATCTGAAAGATTATATCATGGGCTAAAAGAGAAGGGCCCATAGGAGGCCCGTACCAATTATGTTGTTACTTTGCTTTATAATTACAATGTTATAGCTAATTACTGTATTTCAATTACCATGTAACTCAACTATGAGTATAAGTACACCATGAATTGAGATAATATATATGTAATATTCAGAAATATTCCCCTGTCTATCTTATTTCTCTCCCTATCACGTTCTTTCTACTCTTTCCCTTAATTTCCAGTCCAACAGTATTAGCTCCTATTACAGGAAACCTATAAATTTGGCCATCTAGGTATTCACATAATTATTTCCGATCATGCTTAGTACAAAGACAACTCACATGATCATATAATAAGACCCGCATCTTATTCAACAATTTTCTACAAATTTTATTAATTATTAATCTAAATTGTGAAAATGATAATAATTATTAATTATTGCGCGGTGAATTCAAAATCACAATAATCTCAATAATTACCATTATTAAGTATTTGTCCAATCGGTCAATGGTTATCTATGTTGCACCGACAACGACACGGGACGCAAGATACGACACGACACGACACTCCGACACGTTAATTCTAAAAAATGTTAAATTTCGACACGTTGGGATACATTTTGATATTATATAATATTTTAAATTTATGTAGTGTATATTATATTAGTGTTCAATAATTTAACAAAAAAATAAAGCTAAACTTATAATACCCATCAAGTTTACAAAGAAACATAAATATCTCAAATGTTTATATTAAACTCAATAAAATCGTAATCCAACGAATCTAATAGTTGAAACTCAAAATGCAACGCAATGTAACATTTGAACATTTTTAGAGTCTTTACAATGAGTATTGGAGTGTCGGTTAGTGTCGGACACGACACGTCAGGATTTTTGAAGTGTCGGTGCTTCATAGATGGTTATTCACAAATACATCCAAACAATTACCAATACAAACAAAATTGAAAGAGAAAAATAAAAATAAAAATAAAGAGAAAACATAATCAGAAAAGATTAATTCCTGTGTTATAATTCCATATCCAACATCCACCATGGATTAAAAAAAAAAAACCCCACAATTTTGGCATCCATTTATGAATAAGAATAATAAAAGGAATATAACAGTTAATACAATCCAACATTTTAGAAACCTAGATGTCATATTTTTCAAGCAAAATCAAAATTACACGAATGATGGGGGACTAAATTCGCATCTGATACCAATTGAAGGAAAAATCAATTCAGCGGAAATGTAAAATGAATGTGTATGATATGCTATTAATTCAGTTCAGCTAATGCACTTCTGCATTTCAAATACATGATGCAAACCAAACCCTGATAGTTAGTTAGTTGGGCCGTGGGCCTTTTTGTACATTCTGATTTTGACCCAAAATGCAATTTCATCAATTCAAGGATATTATAACCCAAAGAAATAAATAAATAATAATTCATATAAATATTTTCCGTATGTTTCAAAATGTCACCAGAGTGATCCATTCAATGTGTGGATATTAAACTCAGTTTCTTTGTAGCCATAGAATTTTACATTTATTAGTTTAACCTTTGCTCTTTGGCATTCAGCATCTCTAGCCATGGCTGCTATTATCACATTCAAGCTCTCATTGCTATTAAGCCTCCTCTCAGTTTCATTCTTCGGTGTCAGTTCAGATACTATCCTTCAGAATGCAGGGACAATTCCCCCAACTTGCAAGCGCATAGAGTGTCCCACCTATGATGTCATACAAATCAGCAATGGCTATGAAATCCGTCGCTATAATTCAACAGTGTGGATTTCAAATTCTCCCATTCAAGACATTTCACTGGTTAAAGCTACAAGAACTGGCTTCAGAAGGTTTTGTTTCTTTTTCTTGAAAGCTGATTTTGATCAGATTGTGGGTTATTTTCTTGTGAAGTTGCATCTTGATTAGTAAATTTAGAAGAATATAGCCATAATTTTATGCTACAATTTTTTTTTTTTTTTATGTAAATAATAAAACATAGCTTAACGTTTAAACTTATAAATTGCATATTTGATTGAATAAAATAAAACTATAATCTAATGTTCATCCACAGTGCAAAAAGTTTTCACTAAGTGATTATGGCACCGGAAAGTTCCATCTAAAAAGTTTGTAAGACAAATATAATATAAAATTATTGAAGTTTAATCACTTGATAACTTGAGGTCTTAGTTTGAATTGAGTTCTTTACACGTTGTTAATACTTTTGTTACTTCGTGATTTAAGTCTGCGTAAGGTAGAATCAATAAAGGGGTCTATGTAACATCTATGCTTCATGCTCAAAAGACTTTTTATATGAAAGGGTGTGTTGGAGAAAATATAATATAAAAAGTATTGAAGATCCATCACTTTTATGAGTTTGAGCTCTTTAAGTTGAATTGGTTTTCTACATAAATTTGAGTAACCTTTTTGTTTCCCTCAGGCTATTTGATTATATTCAGGGTAAGAACAACTACAAGCAGAAAATTGAGATGACAGCGCCTGTGCTTAGTGAAGTCTCACCAAGTGATGGACCCTTTTGTGAGTCCTCATTTGTTGTCAGCTTCTTTGTGCCAAAGGAGAACCAAGCAAACCCACCTCCTGCAAAGGGTCTCCAAGTCCAAAGATGGAAAACTGTGTATGCAGCAGTTAGGCAGTTTGGTGGATTTGTGAGTGACTCAAATGTTGGGGAAGAAGCTGCAGCCTTGCAAGCTAGTATTGCTGGCACTGAGTGGTCTTCTGCCATTGAGAAAAGCCATAAAGCTGGTCATTCTTCTGTTTACTCTGTGGCACAGTACAATGCCCCTTTTGAATATGATAATAGGGTGAATGAGATATGGTTCTTGTTTGATATTGAAAATTCACTGCATGCCATGTGAAATATGCTAGATAAGAACTGTTCCCCAGTTCTAGATATCATGTAAGCTTACAACTTGAAGGCAATATTCAGATTGCAGCCTGAGGTGTTAGGACATCTTGAGTTGATAAATAAAGTGTTTCACATTTTGCTAAATCGATGCTTTCTGAGTGACTAACGTTTTGGTTCACTATTGCTGGTATAAGATAACCATATGGTAGATATCTCATCAAATACTGGTTTTCTTTTGGAAATAAAGGATTTGATTTGTCTGCAGTCAAATGCAAAAAGATTGCGCACAATGGAATACACGGCCAATATCATATACTGGTGCCCTTTGTGTGTGAATGATATTTACAGAACTTGAGTTGTTTATTTACATAAATAGCGTGACTTTAGAAAACGATAGTTAATGAAAAAAATGTGAATAAAAAGCTGAATATGTTTGAAAGTGTTATGCCTAAGGCAGATGTGTCCAATCAGAATTGGATGATTGATCTATGATTCAGGTGCCTTCTCTGGATACCTATGAGTTAGGTATCTTGGGGACAGCAAATCACACACTATCTGATGGCCCCTTGGGTGAGGTATGTGTGTACTACCTAGGCTGCGTAAATAGGTAAAAAGAGATTAGGTCATACCTGTAGCTTTTAGCTCCTATTTATAATGCTTACCTGTGGGCCTGTGCTGATCATGGGCCTTACTGATCATGGGCCTCATTCTGGTCCATAACAGTTGCCCCCCAGCCCGGTATGCTGAGCCTTCAGGATGCCGGGGTGTCATGCCGAGTAGACAGAGCCTTCAGGATGCCGGGGTGAAAGGTGCCTTGCCGATTTCCTTACTACTGCAGCGAATCTTCCTTTTGCAGGCAATCATTACAACCCTCCACGTGGCCCTCTCATATCTGCGCGACGTGTGCCACTACGCCTGCTCGAGCTGCTGGCATTTATTGCAACTGCCCCAGCGTCCTTTCAACTGTCTTTCCTTGCGAAGTTACCCTTGACCTTTGGTTTCGCGGGTTTCATCTATTTGATTTGCGCTTCTTCCTTTCTTATTTTCTTACTTGCTGCATTACGCTGAGAAACTTCCTTCAACATTTCCTGTATTACGTTCCAAAAGACTTCCTTCCGTTCGCCAGCTTCCCGTCGTTTGCCACCTCTCGCATCCTTCATTTGCACCAGGTATGCACTTCAACCTCCTTTGTTTTTCTTCCTCTCTTGCTTTGATTCTCCTTTTGCTCGAATGTATGTTCGACAGGGGCGCATTTTCTGTCTCTGGGTATTCTTGTTTTAGCTATGCGTACTTAGGCATACACCCTTTAGAATACTTTGCCTGTTAATGCAATGTTCTCCCTTGGGTACTTGACTGTGGGTTTCCTGTTGTCACTTTATTACCTTGTCCACCTGTTTATGCCTTGCTCTCCCCTTAATAGCATGAAAGGGGGGAATTTGCACGGTAGAGGGACGTCCACCTGCCCTCGTGTTTTTGGCCGTAGTGATGAGATTCTACTGGAGGAGGAAGAACAAGCCACACGGGAGGAGGAGAGATATGTCCAGAGCCTCCCCCCTGGCGCGAGGTTTTGGTTGTATGGTATACCTCGGACCCAGGACGAAACGCAAGCCGCCCTACTTAGGAGCTATCGCGGCAGTAGAAGCGGAGGAAGTTCTTCATCCCATCCTCCCACACGAGGGCGTCGCCAACGATCTGGCCGTATCCCGGTTGTTCTATCCCGACATTCCAACCCAAATCTAGGTAGAGGCTTAGGTTCCGCCAATTTGGCTCCTAAACCGGCTTCAAGCCTCACCCGGGTTCAAGTTCCTGTTCAGTCCGAAACCATTATCCCAGGTGCTAAGAACATAGATCCGTGTTTTAACTGTGTCTATCTTAGGAGCCGATTTATTGAGAGAGGGAGCGACTTTATGGCCGATGTGGTGCTAGGAAGTTGCACCCACTATCCCGGCTTATTAGATCCTGCCTCTGCTTCCTTGTCTTCTTCTGATGATTTGTCCGATTCTTCCCACGATAGTTTGTTTAGCTCAGGTACGTACACTTTTGTCACATATTGTTTCTGTTTTTAATCCCCTTCTTTTGCTGTTCTAGGTTTTGATGGAGTCCCCTTATGCAGAATTTGCCCCTGAAATGACCTCGTCAAGTCATGGTCGAGAAGCCGACGCCAGCCCTGCCGAACAAGGCTCTTTTGCCGTTGATACAACTCTTCGTAAGCAGTTTCCCTGGGTGACCGAGGAGGTGCTTAGCTTCCGGTCATACATGACGACTGAGGAGATATTCGGGCTTCCCATAGGCAACCCAGTGGGTTTTGATACTTTCTGCCCTGCCGAAGACGAACCCGTCTGCTCGGGCCGGAATCCCGAAGAACCTCCGGTTTTCTTCTGGTATCGTGACTTAATCACCAAAATTGGTATTCGCTTTCCTTTTTCCGCTTTCAAAATTCAACTACTAAATCACCTTCACCTTGCCCCCACACAAATTCAACCCAATGGTTGGGCTTATATTGTTGCCTTCGAACAATTATGCACCTCGTTGTCTGTATCAAGAACCGTGGCCTTTTTTTTTTTTTTAACATATACACCCCCCGAACCGGGTCTGAACCTGCTGAGCTCAAGGGGTGGACCAGCATCCGGGGTCGTGGAGGAAAGAAGCCGACTTCTAGAAGATTGTTTTCAGTATACAGTGACTCCTTTAAGGACTTTAAAGGTGCATTTTTTAAAGTCGTTGTCGAGGTCGGTGCCAAGCCGTGGTTTCTCCACGAGAATGGGGAAGGGAAATTCCCCCCGTACTGGTCATATGATCACCACTTGCGGAAGCCGGCATACTACCGGCTGGGGTTGTCAGCAGAGGAAAAGACACATGCCAAGACTTTGCTGGCTCACATCGGGGCTCAAGGGCATCTGAGCGCTGCCTCCTTAGTGGCAAAGTCTACAGCCGACCTTCCCCAAACTAGTATGGATTTACGCGTACATGTTCATATTTTGCATTGTAGGTATGTGTTGCTTACTAACCCCGACTTGCGTTTTCCTGTATGCAGGTTCCCAAATGAATCCTTCCGCGGACAAGGTTCCGGACTACGTTCTAGCCCGGCGAGGGAAGTCTTCTGCTCGGACTCAATCCCATGCCCTGAAGCGACCACAGACCACTAGTCCTCCTGTTGGGACGAGTAATGTTCCTCCAGCGACAACCGACGTCTCCGTGATGGATTTAACCAGTGATGACAGCTGGCTGGATATTGGGAATTACCAAACATCCGCCCCGCAGGGTCAGCTGGGGTTGCCGGGGCTGTGACATCTACGGAGCATGGTAGTCCGGCTCCCCCACCCCTTCCTGCCGGGCTCAGGAGAGGCGCTCTGTGGGCGACTGGAGTGGCTACAGAATTGCATGGAGTGACTCGTCCCCCGCCAGAATTTTACGGGACCGACATTTTGTCAAGGGCCCAAGTGAAAGAGCTGGAGATGGCCGAACTGTACACTTACAAAGCGGCTTCTTTGGTGAAACCGTACTCGGTTCTGCTGGAGAAGCATTCCGAGCTTCGTGCTGAAAAGGATGCCCTCCAAACTGACAGGGATACCCTCCGGGCTGAGCGCGACAAGCTGGTTGAGGATAATAAGAACTTGACCATCTCCGCTGCTGCTTCAGTGGCGTCTTTGGAGCAATATCAGGCTGACATGAAGCTTATTTCGGGCTCCTTCGACCTCGAGGCAGATAAGGAGGCCATCATAAACTTTGTCAAGGGAAAACTGTCATCACTATCCGAGTTGGAGAGGAACAATGCTGCTTTGAATCAGCAGGTCCAGAATTTGAAGACTGATGTCAGGAATTTGCAAGCTGATTATGACAATAGTCAATCCGTGCTGGAGAACGCTGCTGAAACTGCGTTCAACAATGCCGTCAATCAGATCAAGCACTTCAATCCAGACGCGACCCTGAACACGGACTGGCTGGATTGCTTTGGATATGTCTTGGGCGACACGTTCTTCCCTTCAGCCACAGAGACCGAAACCACCAACGATGCACCTCCCTCCGGGAATCCGGTGATGGAAGCCGCCGCACAGCAATTTAAGCAAGAAATGAGGGAAATTTTTCCCCACATCCCGGATCAACCTTGAAGACCCGGAATGCCGGGGTATTTTGTAATCTTGATTTTCGAATTAACATTTACGAATTCTGGGCCACATGTTGGTCGCTGTTTTTGATTCTTGATGATATTTGGTAAATTCGGACATACTGTTTTGGTGTATCTCTACTATTTATATATCGTTTCCTTCTTTCACCTTTGATCCCTTCTTGGGAGAACGAGTTCAAATACCTCGTCCCGAGCTGCGGGGCTAGAACACTAACCTACGCTTGAGGCAAGGCAGGTTCAAATACCTCGAGTTTGTTACCGCGGCTAGAACGCTCAATTCCACCCTTTGGGTGAGACGGGTTCAAATCCGACAGATTTTCTTACGGGGCTAGAACACTCTATCCTGCCTTTGGGCTGGACGGGTTCAAATACCTCGTGTCTATTTCCGTGGCTAGAACACTCAATCCCACCCTTTGGGCAGGACGGGTTCAATTCCTCCGGATTCCCTTACGGGGCTAGAACGCTCTATCCCACCCGTTGGGCTGGACGGGTTCAAATACCCCGGATTCCCTTGCAAGGCTAGAACTCTCAACCCTGCCATTTTGGCGGGTTAGGTTCAAATACCCCGGATTTATCTTCTATGGCAGAAACACTTTAGTCCTGTCGCTTCATAATGTATTCGCAATTGTAAGAGGAAACATAATTGTTCAAATTTATTCATAATTAAAATTACATAATACAATAAAAGAAAAGACGAAAGAAAGGCATTGAGGTTTCCTTCAACTGTAATATTTTTTCAGCTTATCCGCATTCCATGTTCTTGACAGGCGTTTCCCCTGCAGGGTTTCCAAAACGTAGGCTCCTCTTGAAAGTTTTTCTTTTACTCTGAACAGGCCTTCCCATCTTGGAGCCAACTTCCCATCAGCTGTGTTTCGTCCTCCGACATCTGCTCTTCGAAGCATCAAGTCCTTTGTCTCAAACATCCTGGGCTTCACCTTCTTATTGAACCTATTAGCCACGAGCTGCTTGGCGCTAACATTTCTGCAATGTGCCATAACCCGACCTTCGTCGATCAGATCCAGTTCTACGGCTATTTTGCTGCTGTTCACTTCTTCTGCTTGCGACAAGGCTTGAACCCTTCTCCAAGATGGTTCTCCCAATTCTACCAGGATCATAGCCTCGCAACCGTAGGTTAGCTTGAATGGGGATTCTCCAACAGAAGTCTGAATTGTGGTTCTGTACCCCCACAAGACATAATATAACTCCTCAACCCACCTTCCTTTGGCGGATTGCTCTATTCGCCTTCGAAGACCTTCCACGATGACTTTGTTTGCAGCCTGTGCTTGGCCATTTTTTTTAGGGTGTTCAACCGAGGCAAAGCGATGCCGGATGTGGAAATTCTCCTTCAGGTTCTGAAACCCTTTACTTGCAAATTGAGTCCCGTTATCGGTTACCACTTCGGCCGGAATCCCAAACCGACATACTATGTTCCTCTCCAGAAATCGCTGAATCCGAGCCGAAGTGATGGTCGCGACTGGCTCCGCTTCAATCCACTTAGTGAAATAGTCAACCGCCACCACTAACCATTTAAGCTGGCCTTCAGCTGCTGCGAATGGACCCAAGAGGTCCATTCCCCATTTGAAAAACGGCCAGGGAGCCGTGATTATATTCAACTCCTCAGAGGGAGCCAGCAAGTTCCTGCCGTGCTTCTGACACTGATCGCACTTCTGTACATGGTCCTTCGCATCGTAGACCATGGACGGCCAAAAGTATCCAGCTCGAAGAGCCTTCCGGGGTAACGCATTTCCCCCAACATGTTGCCCATTGATTCCCTCATGGATTTCCGCTAGAACATATTGGGCCCTATCCGAGTTCAGACACTTTAATAGAGGGGTGAAAATACCTTTCTTATAAAGTTGTCCCTCTATTATGGTGTATGACGCTGCATCTCGGATTAGCTTCTTGGCCTCTGCTCTCTCAACAGGCAACGTTCCATTTTCGACGTACTTAATAATGGGAGTACGCCAATCATTCACCTGGGAAATCTGCATGATGCATGTCGGTTCTGGGATACTTTGCTCAATCACGGTCCGGTGGTTTCCCCACCCCTTTGTGCTCGCCAGCTTGGACAATATGTCCACTCTGTTGTTCTCACTTATTGGAATGTGACTAACCTCTGCCTTTTCGAAGTCTGCCATTATCCGTCTTGCATGTTCAAGATACTTGGCCAGTAGGGGTCCTTTGACCTGGTAACTTCCTTCAATTTGTGAGGTGACCAACTGGGAATCACTGTAAACCTTCACTTTTCGAGCTCCGAGCTCTTGTGCCTGCAGCAGTCCGGCTATGAGGGCCTCATACTCAGCCTGGTTGTTGGAAGTTTCGAAGTCCATTTGCATAGAGTACTCGATTGCAACGCCATCAGGGTTTTCAATA
>NW_026896853.1:0-26455 GCF_033153095.1 Gastrolobium bilobum | reverse complement strand
CAAAAGGATAAAGAAGAAGCAAAGGAACAATCTCCAGCAATTCAAAAGAAGCAATGTGATTTCTCACATTTTGAGAAACCTCCATATCCAATGAGGCCCAAGCAAAATGAGCAAAGGAAGCAATTGTCTAAATTTTTAGACATTTTTAAGAAATTGCAGCTTAATATTCCTTTTGCAGAAATTCTGGAGCAAATGCCTTCATATGCCAAATTCCTGAAGGAAACATTATCTAAGAAGAGGAAGCTCATAGAGGATGAATCGATTATACTAACAGAGGAGTGTAGTGCAATCTTACGGAAAAACATGCCTCCAGAGTTGAAGGATCCAGGAAGCTTCAGTATTCCATGCACTATTGGCAAGACGACTATAGAGAGAGTCTTATGCGATCTTGGTGCCATCATTAATGTTATGCCATTAACCCTAATGAAGATGTTCAACTGGCCGACCGCTCAACAAAGCAAGCACATGGTATTGTGGAAGATGTGCTAGTTAAGGTAGACAAATTTCTAATTCCTGCCGATTTTGTTATTCTTGACGTTGATGAAGATGCCAGTGTGCCTATGATCTTTGGGAGGCCATTCTTAGCAACCTCAAGAGCATTAATCGATGTACCTAAGGGTGAGTTGATAATGCGCGTGGATGGAGAGCAAACAATATTCAAGGTACCTATAAATGAAGCTCCTTCATCGCCTGCCTCTCAATCTAAGAATCAAGTCAACTACATTGCTGAGAAAAAAGTTGAGGAATGGAACAAGAAGGAATTCCATCAGCGGCATGACGAACACAAGCCAAATGTTAAGATGGAAAAGCCCAAGAGCAAGAAAAAGCATGTGAAAACTAAGTTTAAAATTTCTGAAAGCTCTCCTCCTCATCCATATGCATATGAGTATAACCATGGAAGGACACAAATTATGAGCAAGGGTATGGTGTCATCATTGAGCCTGAGTTACCAACCACCATGATCACATAGGGTACGTCAAGCTCGTGACGTTAAACAAGCGCTGGTTGGGAGGCAACCCAATAATTTTTGAGTCATTTTCTTATTTAATTAAGTTAAGGTCATTTAGACATCTTTAGTGTTTTGGGTTGTAACTCTCTAGTACATTGGTCGTGTTATTTTCTGTTTGATATTTCACATGTGTGTGTTGTTTTTACTTGCGCAACAGTTATTTTTTCGGCTAGTTTAGTTATTGTTGAGGACATCAATGTTCTAAATCTGGGAATTGGGACCGCATACGCGTTATCTGAGGTATCACATACATAGGAACAACAGAAGGTTCAACAGAAAATCAGAGAATTCATGTCTACTTCAGGGGAGTTATTTTAACCTTTCCATTTTGTTTTGTTTTAGTTTTATTTTTTTCTAGAATTAGTAATAATTGATATGTGAAAGTATGTTTAGATTTAGAGGTGCTACTCAGTCAATTCCTTGATTGAAAATAAGGAAGCGTTGCATGATATGTATTATTGTCATGACATTGCATAGAGCATGAATAGAGATTATGATTGCTCGTTTGTTTGATTTCTATGTTAATAATGGATAATGATGCTTGGAATGAAATTAAGAAGAGTCCAGTTTGATACCACAACGGGTGAGGTTTGAGCCTATACAGATAATTTTTTTTTTAGAGAGTCCTCACTGCAGTAGTACTCTAGAACTTGATCTAATTCTCTCCAATGCATGTGTTGATTGAAGTGATAAAGTCATTTTATTCTATTAGCTTATGGCCAAATAGCCACCTGAAAAAAAAATCATTCATTGCTAGCCTTGTTGAGCCTGAGACTGTTTTTGTTCAATTACCTGATTAAACTGTCTAAACCACTTCCATCAGAACTTACCTTGATTGAGATTGAAATGTCAATAATCAAAAGTTATAAGTGATTGAGGTAAGCTCCACTAGAAGTTAAGCAATTGAAAAAGGAAAAGAAAATAATAGTCCTCAAATGAACTCAAAGAGGAAAGAAAAATAAATTGAAAAATTGAAAAGCAATGATGAAGAAAAAGGTGAGAAAAAGGATGAATCATGAATTCAAGTAAATAGTGGAGCTGAAACCTAAATTGCGATATGATTGAGGCTTAATGAAAATGGTGTTTCAATCTCAATGATTATTCAGCTACTTTCCAAATGATCCTAACCTTAAGCCAAGCCAAGTTATAACCTTGAGAAGCCCTTTTGATCAGTCATGCATGTGTTGATGTTCCTTATCTTCAGGAACTTGAGAATAAGATCAAGCTTATGGTAGTGCAACGGCTGTGATGGAATGAGTGATGATGAATACCCCCAAACACTGAGCGATGAGTGAATATTATGTCCTTGTGAGGGGTAATCAAATTAGACTCTGATATTTGAAAGAAGTTGATAAGCATCGTTTTAAGTTTTGACTTAGAAATCATTCATGCTTAGTATAGTAATCCTTATGATTGTTTGTGCAACATTATGCTTGATTAATTGAACCTTGCTTCCCATGTTTTAATCCTGTTTATTGCTAAGGACAACAACATCTAAATTTGGGAATTGTTTATGATGCTTTCTTAGTTAAAAGAAGCAAGGAGTTAATCATAAATGTGTGAAAATAAGTCATAAATGTAAGAAATATTGATTATTCCTTCTCAATCATTCACTCACTCAATTTATGTATTTTAATAGCAGGAAACACCAAAAATGAAGTGAATGAGAGAAGTTGCAGTTTTCCAGCTGGCGCAATTTGCTCGGAGTCTGGCGCAAATTGCGCCATTTCAACCTGAAGATTCTGTATCATGGCACAAATCGCGCTGAGTGTGGCGCAATTTGCGTTAGTGTGGCGCAATTTGCGTTAGTGTGGCGCAATTTGCGTGGGGATTGGCGCAAATCGCGCCATTTGGCAGATTCAGCTCTGTTTTCTCGTGCAATTTGCGCGGGAGTTAGCGCAAATTGCGTGGGCGATACTTTTTTATTTTTTTTAAAGCGAATTACACAAAGGATGGCCCAATTGGAGAGCAATTGAAAGTAGGTTTTCCTAAAACCTAATAAAAGGATCAGAAATAGAGGAAGGAGGAACTTTTGACAACAAGGAATCAAAAGAGAGCGAGAATTCTTTGGAGCTTTTGGCGTTTCAGAGATTCGAGCGATCAAGATTAAAGATCTTCATCATCTTTCTCTTCTTAGGTTCTGAATTTTAATTTCTTTCATGTTTATTTTGCCAGACATGAATATGTCTGGCTAGTTTCTATTATTGTGGTAAGGGTCACAACTCTTGATGTGAACCCTTGATGTGAACCCCTTGTAGTTTGGTTAAATTTATATTCATCTATGTTAATTGAGCTATTTTACCTTGTTCTTCATCTTATAATTCTTATAGAATTGATCACTCTGTTAGGATTTGCGAGGGTTAGGGTTTTCAATAGGAATATTAGAATCTAATTCCTGACAGGAGGTAAGATAACTGTTCATGTATGCACTAGGGATAGGCTACATGAACCGCAAACGTGAAAGATTCACGGATTCAAAGGCTTAACTTAAAAAGGGATTTCTAAGGGATTAGGATCCTAATAGGGTTAATAAGGTTAAAGTCACTAAGGAATTAGGGTTTAACCAATTAAATAAAAGATAGTGAATCGTTTGATCAATTGCATAATTGAATGTAAACGTTAACTCAGGTTATAAGGTGGGGATCATAAAGGTGTTGGCGTATCTTTACCGCAATATTCTCTCAATTAATTACTCAACCTTTATTCCGTTATTCTTGAATTTCTTTAAGAACTTTTGAATCATTTACAATTTCTTGAATAGTTCTCAATTATTTCACAAACCATAATTGTTCTCAAACCATTTTTATTCATCCAATAAGAGAGGAATAGTTATAATAAATTCGGTGCCTCAATACTCGTGGAGACGATACTCTACTCATCATTTTATTACTTGGAACGATTGGTACTGTAACAGCCCGTTACGTACCGGTATTGTTAACATTAATTATGATATTAAGCGCAGTTACAATCACTGCAATTCATTTATAAAAATACGAATAAACTTTTTCCGATTATTACGCGAGCATTTAAAACAATAAAACGCGTAATAATTAAAAGCTGTGACTATAACTGTTAACTCTTGCGGAATATTTATTTTATCTATTTTTACATCACAATATACTTATTATAAGTTACTAAGGGGTTCCCATAAACCCACTTAGCCAATTACCAAACTTTACGTTTTTACCTATTCGAACATGGTTCACTCCTAAATTTTCTGCGAACACACCGCTCACAACCAGACCTCCTTCTCATGTTATATCTTTGTCTTACTTAATTCCCTTTTGAACAAGCTATCACACGCTCAATTCGGAGCTCATTTGCTCCGGTTATCGCCGTTTGAAGTTGGATAAGCGAAATAGCCAACCAACCCCAAAACAGCTCTAAACCTCTCTCACTCCACGAATTACTGCACTAAATCCACTCATCCAATTGCTCTCAAATATTTACAACATAAACTAGACACCTCAATCTTTGATTTGATATATCATACGCTTAATTTGACTGAGAAACGAAGCGGGAATTAATTTCGTAAAAGCTGGCCAGAACAGCCCCTGCATCAGAGGTCCCTGGACAGTCCGAACTCAATAAATTCCACAGGGCTGAGTACAACCCATAACTGGCTCATATTTTAACACCATATAGGGAACATCTCAAGCTTCGAAATGACATATGGAACGTCCCTATTGGACCTCTATAGAGGGAGATATGCTCTCTCGAAGTTCGCCTAAAATCTGCCAATTCTACAGAAAATTCGCCAGAGTTTCCTTTGTTTTTCCAATAATCCCCAAATTGGTACAAGCTCACTAATGCCTCAAAGTACCTAATAATCCAACAATAATACAGTAATAATCCAATGGGTGGCACACACAAGGACTAACAACACCTTGGGGCACTTACAACCCAATCTAGTTTATATTTATTACACAGTTTATACTATATAACTCACATTATAATCCTTGCTTGTTTCAATCACAAAGGTCCCCTTTACATGTAATTTCACAATATAAGCATATAATCATAACTCTAACAGGCCTAAATTCCTTCCATCCTGGTACATCATGCATCTCTTTTACATTTACAACATATACTTAAATATTACAACTTACAACTTCAACTTCAAATTACCCTTTACAATATTACAACTTCAATTACAAATCCAAACATAAGTTCAAATGATACAAACTACTAGACTTAGGCATGCCAACATGAACAATATGCCAAATACTGAAAACGTTCCTCTATCACTCTGCGGGCCTCTTGCCCGCTGCTCCAACGCCACAGGTACATCCTGAAATAAATGCCCCGAGACGGGGTGAGATATACGAATATATCTCAGTAACCCAAAGGTTCTGGAGAAAACTCCGCCCAATGGTTCACTTCGATGCATATGAATAGAATACAACAACCACTTTTTAAAACGGGATATAGCAAGGGTTTTAGAAAAATGGGGAATATAGAGATACAAACTACGACGATACGGGATGGTAGCTACCAATACCACGCACGCCCTGGGCATATATAAGCCTATGAGTATCATCCAAGGTGCGTTCCAAAAACCACAACCATGATGCCCCAACCATCCAAAACGCCAGAGACATTCCTAGTGTGCTCCTACCCGGATCACACAACATGACCCACGGTCAACTGGAACTCCCTCTCGGAGACCTATCCAGTGGAAGTCTGAAACTGCCCGAAGGCTAAGAAAAACTGTCTACTGGCCAGAGACTCGGTACATAAGTACCCATTGTAATAATGCATGCATGCTCATGTGTTCTACACTACTCATATACACTTCCTACCGTTGCCATCAACTGGCAAGGTGGAACAGAAAAGGGGAACAAGCCCCAGTACCAAGAGGTTACCTTAATTATTTTTCTCACAAGCTCCGCAGCAGCTTATCCTTCAACTTGGTACACAGCAGAATTCCTACACAGACGACATTCCCAATCACTCACAATTCAAACAATACATACTAATTTACAATTATACATGCATTGAACCAATTTCTTACCTCAATCCACTTGGTCCAGGACCAAGGGCAATCCACTGATTCACTGTTCAGGGTTCAAGTCGACGTACGACAACCTATACAACCACGTACAACCATCAGTGTACGTCAAATTACGTCAAAACGCGAAACATCAAAAAACCTCCCCTACATCATGTAGGTTCGGCCTCTATAGTGTTAATCTACAATTTATTTTTCTAAATTTTCTTTCTCATTTTCTTAGGCATCCTTAGGCTACCAAAAGGCCATATCAAGTGCCATTTTTCCTTTTTCGTCATTCAAACGTCGTTTTGCCTAATATTTTGCTCTAGGTCCAATTAACCACTCAACACTACCAAACATTTTTCCTTTAATTTTCCATGCATCCACTCAACCCACAACTCATCTAAACACCATTTAATAACACAACACATCAATTGCATGATTTCACAACATCAAACCTCAACTACCCTCCAATGGCCGAATTCATCAAGTCATCATACCAAAGGTATCCAATTCAATTTAATAACTCCATACATCATACAATCTTACTATTAACTCATACAATTACTCCACAACTCAATTATCTCATCACACCAAAATTCCAATTCATAAAGTCTTGCTCATGAACACAAAATTTGCGTAAGTTAAATCATTTTTTCCTCAATCATCAATCACTCTAAAACATCATTCTAAGCCACATTTGTCTAATACAAAATTTCAATTTGAGCTCTCTAACTACATCAATCCAAACAACCCACTCTATGTCACAAATTCAATCCAAATAAAAACTCAATGAAAATTGGAGAAACTCACCACAAAACAACTCCTAAGGTCCAAGGGAATGATCTTCAAGCAACTAATGAACCAAAGTGAGCTTCCAATCCACCAAAATCCCCAAAATACTTCAATATTTCGCAACTGAAAATGGGAAGTATCTCCCTCTACACTGCACCAAACTCGAAAATAAGGACAAAAATGGATTCCTTGCGAAATTTCAAGTGAGTTAGGCTTTGGAACCACTCAATTTGGTGGCCTAGAACTCAAGTTACAATTGTTTGAAGTTTTCAAAACCCTAACCATGGAGACCCACGAATTTGCAGCTGAAAAATGAAGGGGATGAGTTCCAAATTCTGATTTTCACATGTGCTTAAATGGTCATTTAAGTGGGGGTGGGTCCCACAAGTGCCACCTCACTTAAACTCACTTAATCTCACCACTAGTCTTCGATTATTTCACAACCTATTTATAAAATGAAAAATTAAACATTCACCAAAGTCCTTTAATTATACTTGATCAGATGAATCCGGAGTTTTCCGGTCGTTCGGAGAAAATATTGTTTTAAGCTGTTGCGGGCGCCGTTGGCACGCTTCCCCAAACTGACTTAATTCTATCAAATATTATCAGAAATCATATTTCCTAGTTCTATAGACCATTTATAACTCATATTTGAAACCTAGAGCTCAAAACTCAACTGGCACGTTTTACGGTGCAATTGTACCGCATTATTTTTACACGCGAAAAACACTATTCACTAATTTTTCTGAAACTTGCCTGTCCACTCAATTTTTCGTTCTGAATCCATTTCCAGGGTTATTTCTATCATCTGAGACCTTCTACTCAATTTTTATCTTCCTAGAGTTGCGTGTTGGCTAATTACCGTTTTGCCCTTTCTTTGTATTTTGGCCTTATACTCAGGATTTTCACTCAATCTAGTTTAAACACTTAATTTAAAATTGTGAGGTGTTATAGGTACACTTGCCGATTGTTCACAACAGTACCTTATTGACTTAACCCTTTATTTATAGATAGTTATCTGGCAGTAGTGGAATTATGGATCTTTTAGGAATATTGGGGTCCGGCTCTTGATCCATTATTGTAGCATTAATCAAGGAATATTTGTTTACAATACCATAAACAATTATATATGTTTGCATTCTTGCATAGACGAAATTTAAGGTTTTTCATAATGTCAAAATCAATATTTTTTTGTTAAAATTTTTGCCAGAAAATAAATTTTGTCGATGATAATAACAAAACGGATTCCATAATAGAGACGGAATACGTTTTCGATTGAAAATTTTGTCAATAATTTTAACAAAATTTTTTCCATCGATAAATTCCGTAAAAAAAATAGCCTTTTCTAGTAATGAAAGTGGAGGTTTAAGCATGATTTACCTTATACTCCATGTATTTGTATTACATGGTTGCTATAAGCATTCTACTTTGTGTGTTTGTTTATTTTAATCAGTGTATGAATTGTTTAGATCATAAGATATTGTTGGAGTATTGTTGTTGCTGGATGATTTTTCATCAAATCTATTAGGTTTGTACTTTGAATGAAAGAGATCGTCAGTGAAGTCAATGGCGGATCCAAAAAATTTTATTTATGTCTACACATTTAGTGGCAGTCCTCGAACTTTTTTTTAAAGAAAATTTTAAATGCATTAAAAAATAAAAGGAAATTTGCACTCGTCACCATTAACACATTAGGAATTGTTATAGAGACAATTTATGTTACAGTGTTCCTCTTTTACTCCTCAAATAAGGATGAAATATTTATTTTGTAATTCCACTTTCATAATATTTTCCTTTTTAACTTTTTTAAATAAAATTAATTTTTTTAATTATTATAATAACAAAGGCTAGAATGGTCCTAGAAATCTATGTTTACGATAAAAATTCCAACAGTAGCATAATTTTATCTACATGTCGACAAAGTTAAATATGAATATCTCTTGTAACAATGCTTTCTTATGTCGGTTTGACTATTGAAATACATATTATTTCCAAATGCATATTCATTTTTTTCTAATGAACATAACTTTATATGATGGAATGATGAACATAAGTTATGTGATGAACGTATCTTTATGGGATGTACATGTACAAGCAACATGCTTTATGAATAATATGTCGTGATATCTGATTGCAGTTTCTTTTTTTTTCAAAAATTTATGACTGCACTTGCAGTCACTTGCAATAACACAGGTCCGCGATTGAGTGAAGTCAGAGGAGACTTTAATGTTATTAAATTCGTACCGTGATTGATTCCACCATTTTATTGATTGATCTAAATTTATATTAAATCATATAATAACACAAGTAAATCTTTAAATAACAAAATTATATATTTATTCAGTATAAATATAAATAAATGAATTAAAACCTTAAAATGTATTTTTTTAATCTGAACCATATAATATAATGTTAATTTTACGTAAAAAGTTTTTTATTTATTAATATCATTAGTGCATATGAGTCGCATATTCTATGTCACTTACAACATATTTTTTATTCATAATATTATTGAAGAAGAGGTTGTGAACAATTATGCAGGGGAATAATCCTCCCATGTTCAAACCATCTTAAAATTTTATATGACTTCGTTATGTGAAATTTTTGTGTCTATTTATGTCTTTATTAATGATAATTGAACCACACATATTTAATGCATGTGAACAGAGAGATAAACACAAAAATTTCACATGACCATCAACGATAGCCTTAGAAATTTTTATGATAGGGAGCAAAAATTAAAAATTAAAAATATAAATATTATTTTGACTTATAGAAGTGTTAACTAATACAAGTATTTCAGCGAGAGGGACTAATTGTTAGGATTAATAATTTATTATTATTGAAAAATGTCATTATATATATATATATATATATATATATATATATATA
Organism: Gastrolobium bilobum; assembly: GCF_033153095.1. Taxonomy (NCBI): domain Eukaryota; kingdom Viridiplantae; phylum Streptophyta; class Magnoliopsida; order Fabales; family Fabaceae; genus Gastrolobium; species Gastrolobium bilobum. Next base: position 16,766 of record NW_026896853.1, on the reverse strand, counting down.
GGGGAAATTATTTCTACAACTGCTGTAGATAAGCTTCTCTACAACTAAGTAAAACTACGTCGTTTTGGTCTAAAAATTAAGAAAAAAATACTTTGTTTCCTAAGATTCTATCTTCTTCAACGGCAGAATAGCGATGAACGTTTTCCCTCTTCTCCTCCTTTGCTACTTGTGTTCTTTCTTTCCGTCTTGAGAGCGTTCTTCTCCTTCATCGCCGGCAGCCCTTCCCCTCCACCACCGGTAGGTAAAAAAATTTTGATCTCATTTTGTTACTTATTTATTTGCTTTTCTTATCCCCGCTTTGTGTTTTCTTAGGTCTAGCGTAGAGAATCATGTTCTATAATTAGAGAAAATTGGGGTTTCTTTAGTATCCTTACAATCAAGTTCATACCGGTAGTTTCAAAGATAATTACTTGTGATTGGGAACTTTATTTTATTGGAATCTATACAAACAAACTTGATTTACAAAGGATAAAAAATTGAATAAAAAACATTTAACTTTTTTTTATTGTGAAATGCTTGGCTAAAGTTCATAGATATCTATGCTTTTATTTTGTTCAAACAAACACTTGTTCCCTAGGGATAGCACTTAAGTGCTTACATGCTTAATGTCTTGCAAGTATGTTGTCCCAAGCTCATGAATAAATAAGAGGGAGGGTGGGAAGACATAATCAATAGATTACCTTAATGACCTCTCTACATGTTAAGATATCCATAATGGCATTTGAACGCTTCCACAAAGCTGAGAGTAGTAAATAGTAAATACCACTTGCATCCAACATAGATTAGTTAATCCTAAACTTGTGGAGAAAAAGACACCATGGTGGAAATGAAGAGTGAAACTTGTTTTTAAACATAAGTGAAAAGAAAAATCAATTTATCTTTGTGTTCCTTTTATCAATATCATCTCAATCATGGGTAGCCTAGCTTATATTTTTGCTTTAAATTCTTGAAAAACTTATGCAAGTTAAATGCAGGCGGTTATGGGACTCTAGAGGAGCTTCTTGAAGTCATAACTTGGGCTCAACTTGGGATTCATGATAAACCGGTATATGACTTGTACCATTTTGCTGGGATCCTTGAGAAGTTTAGTTGAGCTATTAGCCTTGCTAGATTTGACATTCCACAACTTGCAGGTGGGATTAGTAAATGTTGATGGATACTTTAATTCGTTGTTGTAATAGTTAACAATGACATGTAATAAAATTCTGGAACAAAATATGAGGTTATGGCTTCAAATACGTGTTTCTAGCATAAGATGATGAGATATAGAAGTAGGTTCTTTGATCTGTGAATTTTGAACAATATGTGGAGGGGAAAGTATAAAGGGTTCAGATTTTCTTAAGATATGTCAAATAGCAGTGATAATTCCCTAAAATTTATAATCAATCACATTCATTATTTAAAAATATAAGCAGAGTTTCTCATCTAACCACGTTGATATTTTGTTTTCTAGATTGATGTGATGTACATATGTTTAATGATGTAGTTGGAGTAGACACTCGTAACAAGCATCTTCATCTACCTATTTCTTTCATTTAGTTAAATGATAAACTACACACTGATGTTGTTTGTCAAGGACTGATGCTCATCAAGTTTAAAGAAGTCTATACCTCCTTATATACATATTCTTTCTTTCTATCTAAACGGTGCCTTTGTCATCTATGAAAATAGAGAGTATTCCCCCCCCCAGTGTATTATAAGCAATCTGGCATTTCTTTTAACACTGCAGTCAAATTTATTTGTCTGAATTCTGATAGATTCTTATGATTTGTGTTTTACATGTCTTGTTCAGGTTGCTACCCGGATGAACATTACATTCCAACCTTCCTGAATATGTTCCACGGTTCGCTTAATTCAAACAGAACAGTGACATGGGTTGATTGGTCAATGCTGGGTCCTCATCCAGCAACCTATGGGGGAGACAACATAACAGTGGGTTTTATACAAGCTATAAGGAAAAATGGATCCCTTTGTCGATATAATTCAGACATGACATCCGTTTGTTACCTCTTTGCTCGCAAGTTTGGTCATAGTGCATTGGAGCCTTTACTTAACCTTTCTTCCGAAGTGATGAACTTTTGAATTTTTTTCCTTTTTTTATTGTATAAGAGACAAGATATGTAACTTGTTTTTTGGGCTCTAGATTTTAGTAGAGAATTTAACAACTTCAGCACTAAATCAGTATGTATTGGTATAGCTGTACAGGTATTGTTAGAATTTTGTATTCTCTACTAGAGAATAGCATAATGTTGCAGAAACTGCATTTCATTCTTTCGAAGAAGGAATCCATCAATACAGAAATTTCATTATCAATGAGTCTCAATTCCTTGTGGTTCATGTTTACAGAAGACACAAACTTTTCCTAAATCTTCCGCTTTCAGTACAGGCAGCGTACAGATACAGTTACGTGCTCTCAAATAGATTCTTTCAATATCCAGTGCATTATCGAAATATAGACTATTAAAGGCAAAAACCTTAACCTTTGTTTCAGGTAAAATGTGGAAGATTATCAATGACAGTACAGAATATAAATATCTATGCCAGATATTAAAGGTTGAGTTACAAGAATAAATTAAAATGACATGTCGTATAAGACATGCATTACATGTTATGGACCAATAAATCAAAATAGATTCTTGTATCATCATCTATAAACTCACAAACATCTAGCGATTCTGAACACCAGAAATCAGCATCATAAAACACTTAACATGAAAATGATAGAGTATCTGCTCTCAATTTAAAAGAGAACCAGTAGCACTAAGAACTGGCTTGAACTCCAAAAATCAAGCTGCTACCTGTTCAAGGACTTCTGATTGCTGTTGATGTGATTCATCAAAGTGAGAAGGGGTATAGGCAGGTCCTGTGAAACTCAACTAGCAAAACATCCATTTCCAAAAAGGTTTTATACAGACTAGTACTAAAGGATCTGTACAAATTGACAATCCCACAGCTAGTATTCCTGTTGCTTCTCTCTTGCAGCATCCATCTACAAGTGAAGCATAATAAAATTTTCATCAAGTTTAAAGAGGAAAACACATATATCAACATCAAAACTATCTTTAAATTGTGCGCGAAGTGCTTGACTATGCTCCATAACATGTTTTTTCAGGTGCCATGCACAAAAACGATGTCGAGCTCCTGGAAATATCTTAGCAATTGATTTTCCCATAGCTTTGTCTTGATCAGTTATAATAGCAACCAGAGACCTATCAAACATACATGTTCGAAATTGTTCAAACAACCAAGTAAAGGTTGCTTCTGTTTCATCTTCTAACAAGGCAGCAGCAAATAAAATTGATTGCCCATGGTGATTAACACCCACGAAAGGGGCAAAAGGAAACTTGAACTTGTTTGTTCTGTATGTCACATCAAACACAAGGACTTCACCAAATTGGGCATATGCAGCTCTTGACCTACCATCCGCCCAGAAGACACTTCTTAATGTACCATCATCCGCTAGATGCATATCAAAATAAAAATCTCTATCAACAACAGACTTCCTTTGAAAGTGTTTGACAATGCCCTGGCATTCTCGGCCTACATTACTATGTCTCTGGCTTGATATAATAGTGCTAATTTGAATTGGAGTAATATTAACATCTTCGTTCATAGTGTTAACCACCTTTGAGATTTTTGAAGATGTTAAACCCTCCTGATAAAGCTTAGAAACCAACGACTTAGTAATGCCTGAGCGTCGTAAATCATTATGAGAAAAAAACTTCTTCACCTTTGTAGGAGTGTTAATCAATGGATGGTTGTGTGTATCATTGAATTTTTCCACAACCCATGATCCATTAACCGACTTTATTTGTAGCATCGCTGAACAATCAGTCCTTGTTTCTCTTCGCCTTTTGACATTGTCAACATCAATTCTCTTATCATGAAGTCGTTTCACACCTTGCTTTGAGCATACATAATTCCACCTATATGGCTGTTGTGTTTTTATATTCCTGTTACACCAGTGCTTACGTATCCCAAATCCTTTACTTTCTGCATAATCGTTATAAAAGTCATAAGCTTCTTCTGTTGTCTTAAAGACTCTACCCAAAATAGGGGTATCCGTGAAGCTAATATCATCAGCTCCCACAATTTCATGCACGTTATCTTCCCTACAATCACCATCTTCGTCTTCCATAGTTTGACACTGATCATATTCTCCAAAATCATCATTGTCTTTCTCCAAATCAACAACCTTATCACAATATATTAAACTCTCACTCATGTCAATGTCTTCAATAGTTGTTATTTGTGAGTGATCCGTCTTGAATATATGAAAAAATTTGAACAATAGTTAGTCCTATACTCAAACATAGGCATACTGCATGTCATGTATAGTGAATTCAAATAATAGTTAATCATTTACCTGACCATCAAAACGTGCAACCAAAACAGTAGATGATCCTGGAGATTGTGTCTCAACAACACTTTTGGCGAGATTTTCACACTTTTCCATGAGTTCACTTGTATAAGTCTAGATTACAACCTGCATATATAAAATTAATTTTCTGAACCAGAGGTGTTAGCATAGAAAAGAATTCAACAAAATAATATAATCAGCTCCTGCCAATAGGAGAAGGGCTGCTAGTGACTAGATTTGGAGTAGCTGACACTAAACCAAAATATGGTAGCAGAAATGGGAAGATCAAAAACCATTGGGTTGTGAAGGTAGATAGATGCACAGGGGAGGAACATTTGTTCAGGGTCAGATTTCCTCACGGGAAAGTTATTCAAGCTTAATCATATGGTTAATTTTGTTCAGGGTCAGGGAACAAGTGTTTGTTTGAACAAAAAAAAAACATAGATATCTATGAACTTTAGCCAAGCATTTCACAATAAAAAAAAAAACTTAAATGTTTTTTATTCAATTTTTTTCCCCATATATATATATATATATATATATATATATATATATATAGGGTTTATTATATATAATGTGACTGTATCTAACATTTTATGCGGTCATCTACAAGCCGCGTTGTTTTGTAAATGAATAACAATACCTTAACCCATCTCGTTCCCACATATCAATCTTCATCCCTTTCCCTCGCGCACTGGGGCAGAGCCAAGGGGGCTGACGCAAAAAAAAAATTGAAATAATTGAAAATTTTGGAGATAATGACAATGATGAAGATGTTCTCTTAACCCCATCTCGTTCCCACATATCAGTCTTCATCTCTTTCCCTCGCGCACTGGGACAGAGCCAAGGGGGTTGGCGCAAAAAAATTGAAATAATTGAAAATTTTGGAGGTAATGACAACGATGAAGATGTTCTCTTCCAGACCTGCTTGTGCTTTAGTCTCAGTTTCAGTTTCGGATCTCTCTTCCATTTCCCTTTCAGCAATTTTATTTGTAATTTAAGGTGACTTTCGAAGCTCCTTTCCCATTTTCGCTTATCTATTTATTTTGTTGTAGTCACTTTTCTCTTTTACTTAATCAATTTTTTCCTTTTTTCGCTTTTGTACGCTCATGTTTGAGATTTTCATACATGTTAACCAATTTTGCTTTACAGTTAGCTTCTTTCATGGTTCTAGTCTCCTCATATCCCATGTATTCACCATTACCGCATTTATTTATTTGATTTAATATGGCTACAATATTGTGGAATTATTCAATTCAATTCAATTCATTTATTTTTTTTCTTCACTTTTGTTGATAGATAGATAGATATACAGTGGGGGATTGCTTTGGTGCTCAATTATATATGAACTTTGATAAATGACCCAACCTAACCCCTGTTCATACTGGATATGCACAATACCGTACTAGCATAATAGTGACTGAGCAATTGTTCTTTCCTATCCTTAATAAGTTGTTCTAAAATAATTGTAATTTTTTTTATTTAGCAATTCTTTATAGAGGAGCATAATAATTACTTGAATGAAAGGTTTTACCTTTGAAAATTTGGGTAAGTGTTGGAGTTTGGATCCACTTTTTTAGCAGCTAAACTACTTTAGAAATAAAAAAATTTAACGATTGGTATTTTTTGAGGTACCACATCATAAGAACATGTAAATTTTTGCTATTGAAGCAACTCAAAATGCACGTGCGAGGTCAAACTATGGTTTTGCCTCTGTAGATTGCAGGACTAGTTAGGTTATTAAACATATAATTTTGGTTCGTATTTTTTAGAATCTTTATCTTTTAATTCACTTGATTCGTATCAGTTTTCTTCTTGGAACATTATGATAAAGGATATGTTTATGCCTTGCATTAATGAAAATTAGTGGACCATACCTTGGGACCCTGTACTAAAGGACCAACAGTGAAATGCCTATTTGATTGTTCTCTTGGTGCTACCGGTTATTCAGAGGTACTTTCTATTCTCTTGGTGCTATCAGTTTTCTTCTTTTACTTGTCAAGTTTCCATTTTAGTGATTCCAAATTGCAACTTGATTTAATGCTGGTTTGGGTTTATTCGACCAACATTTTTCCTTTATTTGTTTATCCTCTCTCAACTTTTTAAGGATAAATTACAATTTACCACCTTTAAGTTTTGCCCAAATCAAAATTTGTATATCAACTTTAAAATTGTACAATCTACTCCCATCCAATTTCATAAGCATGCATTAAAGCCCCTTGCTCAGTAATTTTTCCGCCTAAAGCTTCTTTTCATAGTTCTAGTCTCCTTATAACATTCAATTTTGTTGTTTTTCGTGCTGTGCATGCCATGCTCCTTTGCTGATGCAGATGTTTTATATTTGAGATGACACATATGCATAACGAATTCATTTATTTGAGGTGCAGACTTTATGTGAGAGGGGGATGACAAAATCTGCCCAAGTAATCGGTAATAATTTTTCAAAAGAAACATAGCAAACAGGGAAAGAGACAGCAACACTGGGCCAATTCTTCTTGTTCCAAATCTGCTGATTCAAAAGATTAAAGAGCCAAGCAGAAATTGAACAACAAACGAGATATATTTTAGGCAAACAGCTTTCATTTAATTTAGGCATATATTTGGAATAGCTAGACCAGAATATCTGATTCATCTGGATCGATGGTGTCTGGTCCCTGTACTGTCAGTACTAAAACTTGTAATTGTAGTTGGCTCTTATAAAGAATTGGATAGCTCCACTTGTAATTGGTATATGTAAACCTGTTGCCATCAGGTCATAAAAGTAGAATGGGTGTGTGTTAAGACTCTATTACTTGTATTTAGTTCAATATTTATTGTAAATATATGCCTGCAATTCAATGGTATACTGATATGTGTATGGGTGTGTGTGTTAAGACTCTATTAGTTTTGTTATCATTGCATTTGAGGAATTAAATACCTGCAAGTGGAAATAAAGAAATTATATCAAAAGATCCCAACATGTATTTGCTTTTAAAATAATGCACCCAATATGTGCAACATGTGCAATATATTGTAGAAGCTAGGTACATTTGCACAAAAATAATGCACCCAATATGTGCAGAGCATGTGCGATACATTATAGAAGCTAGATACATTTTCAAAAAATAATGCACCCAATATGTGCAGAGCATGTGCGATGCATTATAGAAGCTAGATACATTTTCAAAAAATAATGCACCCAATATGTGCATCATGTACAATACATTATAGAAGCTAGATACATTTGCAAAAAATAAAGCACCCAACATGTGCAGCATGTACAATACATTACAGAAGCTAGATACATTACAAAAAACACTAGATACTAAGTCTTCTGTTCTTCTTTGGTTAAGCAGGTCCCGAGCTTTAGATTTTCCTACAGCACAATACAAAATCTAGCAAAAAATAAATGTTATACTTAAAAATAAATATTAAATAGATAGATAAATCAATCAGTGCTTACCAAAATGAAACCATGAAAATATGAACAATAATTTCTACTCCTTTTGCTTATCTCTTGCAATATCCATCTACAAATAAAACATACATTATTTGACCCCGAGTTTAAAAAGTCAAACACGAACATCAACTTCACACAAACATCAACTTCACATATACCTTTTGCTTCTGACAACCAGTTTTATAATGACCTTTTCCTTGACAGCAACTGCAAGTCCTTTGTTGTTTTGCCAACATTTCTATGCTCGATTTTATACGTGAAGCAACCCTTGGACGCCCCTTAGTTCTAATTAGTTGGGTGGGATCACGCACATCATTAATGAGTGAAACTTGAGAAACAATACTAGGAATTGGTGAAGGAACAGTTTGAGGAGTTGGTTCATTTTTAGTTTTTTCTTTCTTTCTTTCCAATTGCCGTTGTAGAAATTCAGCAATCATAGCTTCAAGCATTCTAATCTCAAAAATAGAATCTTTTGCTTCGAAAACAACAATATTGAATTTGGAGTGAACCAACCACAAAGACAATGCACTAACTTCATTAGTAGATGTTTCTGCATGAACACCTACAAGATTATTAGCCTTATAGCTTGCATTCATTGTCCATCTAGACAAAATATATTTTTCAGGTAAGGTCATTATTTGTTTCTTCTTCACGATGTATAAAATATGTTTGCACAAAATTTCCATAGTCTCAAATTTTTCACACGAACAATGAGTTGTGAATGTTTCAGTCAAATGACAGTCGACAATTGCCCACCACTTTTTATCAACTTCATGAGACCCCACCCTATACTCGATCAAATTTTGTTGTGATGAAATCTTTTCATGAAAGTAATCAAGTATGGCAGCCTTCCACTACCTTTTAAAGATCTCAAATAATTTTCTTGTGTAGCGTTCTCCAGCTATTTCTTCAATTGGATGATTAGTCTCCAAAATTGCTTTTGTATTTCTAGTTTTGAAATCCTCATCTTCTTCTGCATCCCTCCTAGACTTGATTGCTTTGTCATATTGGGTAACAAAATCATTTAACATCGTGTTAGAGTTGACGTATCCATCAAAAAATGCATTGATGCTCTCACTTCGGCCACTTGTGGTCATTCCAGCAAAAAAAAGTATCTTTCAAGTATGCCTTTGCCCAGTGATGACGTGAATCATACATGTTAGCCAACCAACTACCTGCTTTAATATCATATGTAGTCCTCAATGCTTCCCACTTGCCTTCAAACTCATCAATGTCTCGACTTTTGTACCACTCTTGGAAGTCAATATCAAAACTCTCTTTAAATTGTACGCGCAATGCTTGACTATGCTTCATAACATGTTTTTTTATGTGTCATGCACAAAAACAGTGTCGTGCATTTGGAAATATATTAGCAATTGCTTTTCCCATAGCTTTGTCTTGATCAGTGATAATAGCAATAGGATACTTGTCAAACATACATGTCCAAAACTGTTCAAACAGCCATGTAAATGTTGCCTCTGTTTCATCTTCTAACAAAGCTGCAGCAAATAAAATTGATTGCCCGTGGTGATTAACCCCCACAAAAGGGGCAAAAGGAAACTTGAACTTGTTCGTTTTATAAGTCACGTCAAAAACAAGGACTTTACCAAATTGAGCATATGCAGCTCTCGACCTGCCATCAGCCCAAAAAATGCTTCTTAGTGTACCATCTTCTGCCAAATGCAAATCAAAATAAAAAGATCCATCAAGAGCGGACTTCCTTTGAAAGTGTTTGATGATGCCTTGACATTCTCGTCCTATATTATTCTTTCTTTGTCCTGATATAATAGTGCTGACTTGAACAGGATTAATATTAACTTCTTGGTTGATAGCATTCACCACCTTTGAAATTTTTGATGACGTTAAACCCTCCTCAAAAAGCTTAGTAACAAGTGATTTAGTGAAATTTGAGCGTCGTAAATCACTATGAGAAGGAAACTTATTCACCTTTGAAGGAGTCAAAATCAATGGATGATTATGTGCATCATTGAACTTCTCCACGATCCATAATCCATCCACTAACTTTATTTGTAACATCGCTGAACAATTTGTCCTTGAATCTCTTCGCCTTTTGACATTGTGAACACCAACTCTTTTATCATTTTGTCTCTTGACACCTTGCTTTGAGCACACATAATTCCACCTATATATTTGTTGTGTTTTCATATTCCTGCTAGTGTAATGCTTACGTATTCCAAATCCCTTACCTTGTGCATAATCATTATAGATACCATAAGCTTCCTCTGCTATCTTAAAGACTCTCCCTAAAATTGGGGCCTCACTCAATCCACTATCATCATCTCCCACAATTTCTTGTATATTATCTTCACCATAATCACCATCTTCATCTTCCATGATTTTACACTGATCATCTTCTCCGAATTCATCATTGTCTTTCTCCAAATCAACATCATCATCATATACTAAACTTCCACTTATGTCAATGTCTTCAATAGTTGTTATTTGGGAGTGATCCATTACAAAGATGTGAAAAAATTGAATAATAGCCTGTACAATATTTACATCAATTGACACACAGCAACCTCAATTCATTAGTAAAATATAAGAATAACTGGAAAAGAAATATTCATTTACGTTGACACACAGCAACCTCAATTCTTTAAAGGTGTAATATTGAAACCACATTACCCAATCTATATGCAAAAAATTTACATTGTAACTTCTTCTAATAACAGAAAAATATTATTTTCTTGTAATGAATAATAACCAAGTTGATAGGATATATAAGATAGTAGCTGCAAAAGAAAAAAAAGTGCAAAAATAAAATGCACGCAAATGTTGCGGCTATACATGTTAGACAACTACTGCAACAACTAAGAACAAGTAGACTGAGAACCTTAAACTCAGTTCAACCATCGAAATCCTCTTATGTTATCTCTCATAATATCTCCTGGTGCCTAACAGCCCAATACAGTCACACGGAGAACGCCATACTGCAAATCAAAACAAATAGATAGGCTTAAAAAAATCGTAAAAGTAAAGAAAAATCGTAAAAGTAAATTTACATGCCATTAAAAAAAATCTTAACTAACTCAAAATGCAGTAGATGAAAGCTTAACACATTAGAGAATGAAGGAACAAACGTTTAAAGAAAAATATATAAATAAAACAAATCTAAAGAGAGAAAAATAATTTTGTTAAGAAAAAAAAGACCAAGAGAACTAACCTAACACGGTCCTTACCTCACTAAACTAATCCATCAGAAAAATACCCCACCATAATGGTTCAAATGAACACTATTTTTTTTTCCTTCTTCAAGATCGCGGCAGGAATCAGAGTGGGAATCTCTTTGTGGAGAGCGAGTTCAGGTTGGGGTGTGTGGCGGTGTCGCTTGCTGGAAGGGCGGTGGGGAAAAAGACAAAGACTGATACGTGGGAACGAGATGGGGATAAGGTATTGTTGTCATTCATTTGCAAAATGACACCGCTTCTAAATGACCGCATAAAATGTTAGATACGGTCACATTATATATATATATATATGGGTTTTACTTTTATCCTTTAACACAACACAACAAACTTTTCTACTCTCATAACATTTTGTGGGGCCCACACTTTTTAAAACAAAAAAATAAATAAAAAATTAAGGCACGCAAAACGAATCTCTATAACATTACACAATCATTTTTCCTACAACATAACTCTTATAAAACCCTATATATATATATATATATATATATATATATATATATATATATATATATAGGGATAGGATATTGTGACAACCAAATAATGTTACTACCAATGTTACTACTACATCTTAACCGTTGATTTCCGCAATCAACGGTTATCATTTTTCAAATCAAACTCATTAATTAATTATTAATTCGCAATAAATGATAACCATTGATTGGTGGAAATCAACGGTTAAGATATGATAGTACCATTGGAAGTAACATTATTTGGTTGTCACACCATATATATATATAACATAAAGCTCAGATAAATAACAGATAATTTAGATCTATCCATATATTCCTACTTCCAGTGGGTTCCGGAAGTGTGAGGAGGGAAATGAAGTAAACTAAAGCAGAAATGGAAAGCAAGAAAGTAGACAGACTACTACATGAATATAGACAATCAATTAAAATGCAGAATTTAAAGGCATAAATAAATTTAAGGTGAGAACCCAAGCTGTATACGGTAGGCCGAAGTCAAACTTGGGTGGAAGGATGGAGAAGAGAAGAGTTCATTACATAAGCAGATATGAAATAAAACTTTTATTCAAAACATAAAGATTGAGATTACAGTTACAGATTGAAAGATTAAAGAGAAAACAGAGAAGAAGAGAAAACTCAGAAGTACCTCGCAGTCTCTCTCTCTAGACTATCTCTCTAAACTCAGCTAATAAAAGGATGCCTTCAACAATCTGAAGAAATCCTATATATAGACTAAAAAACACTATTTCTACAGTACAGGTCATGAAACCGGAACTGTTTCAACAGTGCAAGTCTGAGTGCACAGTAACTGCCTCGTGATTCTACAGTTTCTGCCGACACTTTGATTACGTCACTGTATGCGTCACCTTCTGCTGACATCATGCTCATGTCATTTTTCCATCAGCGTCACTACAATGTTTTTCTTCAACAATCTTCTGCTAAGTTGATTCCAAAACAATCATCCTCATTTTGGTAGAAGTCTTCTGCTGTAGAAGAGATAGAAGGAGATGAAGAACCTGTCTTCTGTTTAGAATTTTCAGCTTCTTCTTGGAGTAATTGAAGAATACCTTGCAAATTTTTTGCAAAATTTTCTTTTCTGGTTGATGCTGCTAATGCTGCTGTGATTTGAGCCTTTTGATTCAAGAAAAGGGAGGTTTCTGGATCAGCTGGCTTGATGTTTTTTGGATGTTTTTTAAACCAGAGCTTGACATTTTCTGGGTAAGCTCTTGAAGCATCAAATTCTATCCACCATTTAACAAAAGCTTGTCTCTTGAGTAATGGTAGTCTGATGCCAGTTTTCTCACCGTAATTGTACTGCCATGAAAATATCCATGCCAGAGAGAACTTTGAGAAAAAATGCAGATCTATTGGAAAGGGATCTGCTAGATTGTCGAATTTTTTGGAAAAGATTGTCATTCCTTCAAAGACTTGTGGAGGAAGGATATCAAGGATTGGTCCAAAATAATCCCACCATTTATTAAACCATTGCGGGAAATTATATTGGATATTTTGCTTAAAGTAAATTAACCATGAATGTTTGTTTTCTTTATTTTGCATGAAGAAGACATTGATCCAGGCTAATTCATAGTCCCAATAATTATATCCAATTGGATCATAAGGCTGGGAAAATTTGGTTATTTTATTTGGATTTCCATATTCTGCTGGGGTGATTACCTTGAGAATCTGGATGGTTGAATGAGTAATAAACTCAGGGTCTTTTGGACTCTTATAGTGTTTGATGGAAATAGAGTTTGAATCAAGTAGAATAAACTCATAAAATTTTTGGGATTTAGTTGGAGAATGTGGTTTGAAATGAAATTGTCGTCCTTTGAAGTCTTTGGGGAAGATCTTCACAGGAACCTTAGTTGGTTTATTATCCCAGTAGGATGGTTCCATTTGGATTACGTCTAGAAACTTGTTCTTTGAGACTTATGGTGTTTAAGGTTTTGGTTTCTGGGTAGAAATAGGTTTGGGTTGGATTTCTAGGGCCCTGTTTGGACGGTTAGAGATCTGCTTGGTTTTTAGGTTATCAATCAAAACAGAAAGACTTTCTTCCTGTTCATCTTCTGAAGCTATTTCAGCCCAGGTTTTCTTTGGTAGATGGGTCAAACCTTGGTCTTGGAAGGCTTGAAGTGTTTGGATTGGCATTGCATAGTCTGCTTTGGATTGTTTAGAAGAGGAAGTATCCTCAACTCTTTGGGTAGATGACCCAGTTTGGGGTTGGGTAGATGACCCAGATTGTTGTTGGGCTGGAGACCCAGTTTTTTCTAATTTTTTAGCTAACCCAGCCAGGATTAGCTTTCATTTCCTCTCTTTAGAAGAGGTTGATTTTACCGATTTCGGCATGACAGGACACTGTTTATCTTCCCTGCAGAAATTCACGAGTGAGATAATCAGGGAGAGAGTTTGAGGTGCCTTTGAGATATTCAATTTCAAAATCAAAAACACTTAAGATTGCTTGCCATCTAGCAAAAATTTGTTTAGATGCTAGATTCTTTACATCCTTTTGTAAAATGTCTTTTGCAGATTTGCAATCAACGCAGATTAAAAACTTTTGATTTAATAAATCAGATTGAAATTTTGAAATACATAAAACAATTGCTAAAACTTCTTTTTTGACAGTGGAATACTTTTGCTGTGCTGAATTCCAATGTTTTGAAGTGTATGCAATGATATGCTCTTTGTCTGAGACTCTCTGTTTAAGAATGCCACCATAACCTATGTCAGAGGCATCAGTTTCAACAATTTTGAAAGCCTGAGGATTGGGAAGATAAAGACAAGGAAGTTCCTTTACCTTAGCTTTGACCTGTTTGACTACGTCAGTATGAACATCAGTCCAGGGAGGAGGATCTTTCTTAAGACGATTATGGAGAGGCTTGATTAGATTATTAAGCTGAGAAAAGAACTCAGCTACATAATTTAAACAACCAAGAAATCTTTGTAATTGAGTTTTATCAATAATTTGATTGGGAAATTTGTCAGCAAATTCAATAGCTCTACAAATTGGAGTAATAGTCCCTTGATAAATAGTATGACCGAGGAACCTGATTTTTGTTTGAAAAAGATTGATCTTTGATTTAGAAAGAGCTAAACCACTTTTCTTAATTACATCTACAAAAATATGAAGATGTTTAAAATGTTGATCAATAGATTGAGAAAAGACAAGAACATCATCAATGTAGACGATAGTGAAAGTTGAGTATGGATTGAAGATATCATTCATGATTCTCTAAAATTCAGAGGGAGCATTCTTCAGTCCAAAAGGCATTACCTTCCATTCGTATTGACCAAACGAAACAGTAAAAACTGTCTTGTAACATTCATTGTCATTGAGCTGGATTTGCCAAAACCCAGATTTCATGTCAAATTTAGAAAAGATTTTTGCTGAATACAAATGATTGAGAAGATCTTTCTTATTTGGAATCGGATACCGAATCCATTGAAGAGCTTGATTAAGAGGTTTGTAATTGGTAACTAAACGTGGAGTTCCACGCTCAATCTCAGATTGCTTATTGACATGGAAGGCAGAACAAGACCAAGGACTCTTGCTCTTCCTGATGAGACCTTTAGCAAGGAGATCAACAATTTCTTTTTGACAAAAGGCAAGAAGTTCACCACTCATTTGAATTGGACGAGCTTTGGTTGGGATTTGCCTTTCATTAAAATCCTTTTCATAGGGAAGATCTACGATATGTTTTTTCCTTTGCCAAAAAGCATTCGGAAGATCAGAACAGATTGTATTTTGGATTTGTTCAAGCAAAACTTTGATCTTTTGTTGAACTTCAGGCTGCTTTAACTGATTTTCAATATTCTTAAAAGAAATTTCTTCTTTAAGGAAATTGATTTGTTTTTGTTTGTAATGGAAAAAATTTAAATCTCTTATGATGGGTTTCTTAAGAAATTTAAAAACAATTGGTTTGTCCAAATGATAAGTAATTATACCCTCATCTGTGATAGTTAGAGGAAAAGAGATTTGATGAACGGAGTTCCAAGAATAACTCCATTTTTGAGGTTTTTAACAAGGAGAAACGGTGTTTCAACTTTTAAATTATCATTTTCAATGATTGCTTTAGGAAGTTTATAATTAACCTGAAGTTTTGAACCACTAGTAGTACTAAGCCGTTCAGAAGTCTTTTCAAAATATTTAGTAGGAATTAGACCTTCTTGAATGCAGTTCGAATCTGCCCCTGTGTCAAACAGAGCTTCAATTTCAAGGTCAAAGTTACCTACATTGAGTTTAATTGGGATATAGAATTTTTGAATTGTTAATTGATTAATTAATCCTAAAAATTCTTCGTCTTTAAGATTTTTATCTTTATCTGGTTTAGACAGAGTATTTTCCATACTCGTTCCTGTTGATTCTTCATTTTGTAATTGAAGAAGGATGTTCTGATGAGTTTGTTGTTGTTCTTTGATTTGTTTAACTTCAGTTTTGAGAATATTGATCTCATACTGAAGATCTTGGACAGTTATAGGTTTGACAGTAATACTCTTTTCTAGTTTTTTAAGAGTATCTTTAAGATTAAACTTATTAGGAACCAACAACTCTTTAGATTTAGAAGAACTGGTTTCCAAGGATGATTTTAATTGTGCTAAGTAAGCTTTCTTTTCATGGGGATCACTGATTGAATCTATGACTTCGATCTTGTTCTTTAGTCAACATTAGATTGTGAGTCTTGTTCTTTTTGGAGTCAGGACATTAATTTCTTGCGAGGATTGTGATCCTCAAAAGCTAGAAGATAAAAGATCATCTTCATAACTTTATAAAATCAACAATGAATTTGATTTAAGTCTTGTTTCTAAAAGCCAGAGATTCTTTTCATCTTCATGAATTTGATTTAAGTCTTCATCATCAGAGGATTGGATTAGAAGATTATTGATTTGTTCTTCAATAGATGGATCAAGGTTTAGGTTATTTAGTTTTTTCTTAAGCCTACAATATTTACTAATATGTCCAGGTTTACCACAACTGTAGCAAATAGTTGGCTTAATTGGTTTGGATGTATTTTGTGATTTATTTGTTTCAGTATTTGGCTTAGGATTTTCATTTTTAAACCTTTTATTGTAATTGGGTTTCTTATGAAAATTCCT
The DNA here is from genome assembly GCF_033153095.1 of Gastrolobium bilobum. NCBI lineage: Eukaryota > Viridiplantae > Streptophyta > Magnoliopsida > Fabales > Fabaceae > Gastrolobium > Gastrolobium bilobum. The sequence continues at coordinate 197 of NW_026896853.1, read as the reverse complement.
AAAAGTTTTAACCTGTTTTTGTTCCTGTTTTTTTTATGTTTTTTAGGTTTTGCAGTACAAGGCAGACCAAATTGTTCACAAAATGATCCTAGATCTTTACGATTTTGAGTCTTTTCTTTTGCAAGTTGACGTTGGATTTTATCATCTTGACAGATTTTTAAAGCTACCTTTTGGATATAAGCAACTAATTGTCCATA